>NC_056737.1:1837942088-1838052088 GCF_019279795.1 Protopterus annectens | reverse complement strand
TGTTGATCAATAGCTCTTGGACTGCAGTGCTGACACCTCAGGAAGTGGGTGGAGGGATGGTCTGTCAGTAGACAAAGCACACAGCATAGGACTGCAAAATGACAATCCCTACAAAAGTCTGGAATTGTGTCACTTAGGCTAAAGTTGAAAAATTGCTTAAAGCAAGTTTTCTGAAAAATTAATATGATGGTTATTCAGGAAAAAGGCAGGCAGTCTTGTTACAAAAGGTGTGTAAGTTGCCTGTGAATCACGCTGTTGCCACTGTATCTCAGTGGACTGTGAAGGCAACATCACTTCCTTATATCTAGCATGACTCATATAAATGGGACTTGAAATGGATTCTGTGAGGGAGACAAGAAAGCACTTAGACAAGATCATATTAATATGTCAGGCATCATGTTGGCCATTTTATGGAAAAACATATTACAATTTTTTAATAAGCACCTAGAGTTATTTTAATGCATTAAAATATCTCAGAAAACAAAGATGCAATGGAAAAATCATTTTCTGAGTTCTGGGGTGGAGTTATCCTTTAAGGCACTTAAAAAGATTTGAGCCCTGCACTTTTAAGATAGAACACACATTATTAGCTCTCTATTACCACTACTAGACAGCAGGGATATTCAGTATACCATTATTAAACCATTGTTGTTTAATCCTGTATTAAATAACACATTTAGAGTGCTTGAAAAGACTTATGAAAGTAAAATAAGAGCTTTATTAAATCAGAAAAGGGAGAAATGTTATTATAATATGAATATTATTCAAGAGGCTGCACTAAGAGAACTTATAAACAACAAAACCTTAAGATTTACGAAAGCAGATAAGGGTGGGGGCCTCGTGATTATGGATCAAAGTGCCTATATTTTTGAAATGGAAAGAATGTTGAGTGATGAAAAAGACTATTCTTTGGTGACTAGTGCAGAAGTATATAAATGTTTTAAGAAAACAGAAAGTTTTTTATATGATAGTTTACTGGAAGCAGTGTTAGAGCTAGACTTATATTTATTTATTTATTTAAGTTTGATGACCGGGGAAGTCCACTGGGCCATAAAGAGCCCCTTTCCAGTGGAAGCCCGGGGAAAAGTTCCAAGACATTGCAAGTTAAATGTTACAAAGAAATAACAAAGAGTTCATACTGAACAATTAAACATTACAGAAGAATAATACATTACGTAATAAGCACTTAGAGAGTTAACATTGAAGAACATGAGGATTACTAGATCTTTGTAGGTTAGGTAAACTCAACATTAACAGAAGAACAATATGTGACTTAAGCTCTAAGTAAGTTAACTTTTAAACCATAGCTACAATCCATTTGTGGTTAGATGAAACATTTTTTTATGGAAGAAGCACCAAAACTATTTGTTATTGAAAGTAAAGTACATTGGATAACAGAGAAATTCAGTCCCAGGTAGGGGATGAGAATGTTTTAGGATGACAAGAGGCAATAGTAGTGATAATGGGTGATTTCAGTACAGGGAAGAAAGAAAGGGTAGAGAGGCTTATGTTGGAGTGTGACATGGGCATTCCCATTTAGCTGTTAGATGACAGAATAGCTGAGATTTGAAATTAGTATGGTTTGGTAGGTTGCATATGTGAGGGGGGAGAGAGTTCCACAGTTTATCTAAAGAGTAGGAAATTAGTAGATGGCCAGGAGGTCATATAGGTTTGTGGACCAGAAGAAGATTTTGGTTTGTGGATCTGAGTGGGCGGTTGGGTATATAGGGTTTTAAGGTTGTAGCGAGAGATGGGCAGTTTGTAGGCTTAAAGATGAGCTTGTGGGCAATGGTGAGTTGTAGGTAAATGAGGTAGCTGGGTAGTTCCAGCCAATTGAGGGAGGGGAGGGAGTGGCAGTGGTGGGATGAGTATTTAGAATTGGTTGCAAATTTGCAGATCTTATGGTAGCAGCATTGGAACATTTGGAACGTAAGCCAAGGTGTAGATTGGTAAACAGAGGGGCACCATACATAAGGGAGGGGAGCAGGAAGGTGGATGTTAGGATTTGATGAGTAGAGTGTCTGAGGAAGCGGTTGTGTCTATAGAAGAGGCCAGTCTTTAGGTGGGTTTTTTGATTGTGGAGTTGATGTGGGTATCCAGTTTTAGTTCTTCATCTATGAACGAAACTCGCCTCCAGCAGTAAACACACAATAAACAAGACCAAACTGCTGTAACGCCAATAACAAGTCCACCCGATATCCAAAGATATTTATTCAATCCAACACAATGAGATAAGCGCTTTCGTCACTAGGACTTCTACAGATCTCTCTAGTTCTTCATCTATGATGATGCTGAGAAGCTTTGTTGTGGGAACATTTTCAAGGAGGGTGTTGTTCTGGCTCTGTATGGTGAAAGAGGTTTTGTCAATAATGGAGATTTTGGAAGGAGAAAATAACATTAATTTGTTTTTTTTTTTGGCATTAATAGCCAAGTGTTTGGACTGCATCCAGGATTCTGTTTTGGAGAAGGCTAATTGGGTTTTTGCTATAAGCTCAGAGGGAGAGAAGGCTGAACAGATGAATGTTGAGTCATCTGCATATTGGATGACAGACGATTCTGGGATGGAGTGGCGGAAGTTGTTAATGAATAGGTTAAAGAGAAGAGGGCCAAGAACAGAGCCTTGAGGGATGCCTGTGGATGAAGGTAGGAAGGGAGAGGTTGAAGTTTTCCATTGGACAGCTTGTTGGCGGTTGGTCAGGTAGCTGGAAAACCAGGCTATGGTGGTTAGAGAGAGATGTAGGGTGGAGAGTTTGGATATGAGTAGGGTGTGAGAGATGGTGTTAAAGGCTTTTGACAGATCTAGGAATAATGTAGATACAAATTTGCCTAAGTCGCACTCACGGTTGATGGTTTTTAGAAAGGAAAGAAGGGCAGTCCTGGTGCAGTGGCTGGGGCGGAAGCTGTGTTAGGTAGGGGATAGGAGGTTGTTTTGGGTTAGGTATGTCATGAGTTGTGCTTGGATGGTTTTCTCTAGAATTTTAGAAAGGGGGGAAAGGATAGCAATAGGCTTGCAGGTGGTTTCAGAGTTTTTGCCACCTTTGTGGATGGAGATGATGTAAGCATGGTGCCAGATAGAGGGGACGTATGATTCTTGAATGGATCTATTTATGAGACTTGAGATAGGATAGGCAATGCTATCTGCTGATTGTTTGAGGAAGGTAGGTGGGAGGTTGTCAGGTGCATTGCGACAGGGTTTGAGTTTGAGGAGAAGTCTTTTTATAGTGGTTGTGGAAATGGGAGAAAGGCAGAAGGGTCTGGAAGGGGGTAGTTGATTAGGGTGGAGGTTGTGGTGGGAGTGGGAGGGACTGGGGAGGGGGGTGGGAAGGAGGAGGATAGTTTGGCTATGCAGTCTATGAAGAATAAGTTGAAATGGGTGGCTGTGTCAAGGTTGGAGAGGGTGGGATTAGGGTAGGGGTTATCTTTACTACCAGGATGCAAAATGGATGATATGGAGTCCCAGAATTTTTTGGTATTTGCTGAGTGCAAGAACTGGAGTTTGGAGTAGTGGGCTTTGTGGTCTTTAGTTATAAGCTTTTTTTGTGTAGTTTTGGAGTTGCTTAAATTCTAAGAGGGAGTTGGGGTTTTTATGTTTTTGATATTGTTTCCATTTTTTGTCCCTGTGTTGCATGGCAAGTTTAGTTTCATTTGATAACCATGGGCAGGGATTGGTTTTGATGCATTTGGTTCTAGGGGGAGCTTGTTGGTTGAGGAGGATCAGGAATGAGTGGTTAACATAGGATACGGCATCATCTAGTGGAAAGTTTTTAGCGGGGATCAGTCAGTTAGCTTTAGGCATTGTGATAAAGTTTGAGGGTTGAAAGAGGAGAGGTTGTGGGTTTGAATGTAATGGTATTTTTGCAGTGGAGATGGGAGCCGGTCATCGAAGGCAGGTAAGTGATCACTGAGAGGATCTGGTATAATACCTGCAGAGGTAATAAGACTAGAGTTTTTAAGATCCAGTCAATGATGGTTTTGGTCTGGTTGGAGAATCAATTAGTTGGGAGAAGTTGTAGAGGTTGATAGTGTGGGATGGGGCATCAGAGTTTAAAGTGGCCCAGTTTATGTTGGTGTCACCCAGGATGTAGGTTTCATTATTTATGTGAGAGGAGAGCCAGAATAGGATGTTCTCAAGTGTTTTGATGTTATCATCAGGGGGCAGTAATACAAATGGATTTGTGGTTGTTTATTTTTAGAAAGCTGATTGTAATTTCAGCATTGGCAAATGTTGGTATTTTATTGGTGTAGGGAATTATGGTATGGGAGGAGGGGTAGATTATAGCTAATCCACCTCCTTTTTTGTGGGCTCTGTTGTTGTGAATGATTTGGTAACCCAGTGGTAAGATTTCATTATCTTTTATGTAGGATGTGAGCCAGGTTTCAGAAATGGCTGTTATGTCAGGGTGGTTATGGGGAGCCAAGCATGGAGGTTAGGGATTTTGTTTCTAAGGCTTTGTGCATTAAGTGTAATGAGGCGAATGGACTTGGATTTGTTTGGTAGGGAGGAGGGTTTAGTGACATTAGTGATAGAGGTGGGTCTCGCCTCGCAGTCAGACGCTGCCCGGTTCGATTCTCAGCTAGAACGTCTTCTGCGTGGAGACATGCGTGAATGGGCGTACCTTCGTTGAAGGTTGTGCATCAGGCCTGCAAAGCCGGTACGTAAAAATCAACTGCCAATCATTAGCGGACCAGAGTTCCTCTGTGGTGACCCCTAACCGGGAAAAGCCAAAAGACACAAACAAAGAAACAAAGTGATAGAGGTGGGTCTGGGGTTAGCGTGGATGTCACCGGCAAGTGAGAGACGGGTATGGTGGTGGGGTAGAGTGAGGAAATGTAGTGGGGATGGGTAGAATAGGTTGTGTGAGACCAATGATTTTTTTGGTGTGAAGTATGAGAGATGAGTGGAGGGGGGGTGGGGGGAATAGCTTAGGTTTGAATAGGTGTATTGGTTTGGAGGAGAACAGTTCATGAGAGATGGATGAGTAAGAAGGGAAGTGAGGAGGATGGTATGATGCCGTGGAGTGTGTGAGAGTAGTATGGTAAGGGTTAAGAAATAGTGTAAGATAGGTAAGACAGGAGAGAGAGATTAGTAGGGCAAATGGAGTAATAGTGGCTATAGATGTGTAGAGCATTGTAGAAGGGTTGTAGCGTATGTGGAGAGCCAAGAAGGAGTGATTGCCCAGAGAAGACAAAATAAGTGGCTGGGACTCTACAGTGGGATAGACTTATATCCAGAGGGTAGGTTGTATTATAACTCTAACAAGAACCAAATGAATGAAGATGCCAGTGAAATAAAACCAAAAACAGAAGAAACGTGTCCAAAAATGTGCAAAACGTATCCAAAGTTTTAAAATGTATCCAAGGTTTTAATGAAAACAAACAAGCATGAGCATTAGCAGTTTTCTACAATGTTTTTTATAATGTTTTTTAAAATGTTTTTTGAATTAATTGTTAATTAATCTACTAATTAATGAATGAACCAATGAGCAATCAGATATTTTGTTTAAATGACTTATTTAAGCTGGTTTCTCGCTGTTTTGTTTTATCTGATGAAGTTATTACGAAAACGCAGTTGATTCATTGAAAGCGTTCCTTCATTGGGGCTCCCAGTGTTTCTTCTGTTTTTGTATAACTCCAACAAGCCTAACTAAAACAGGTCAGTAGCCAGCAAGGAAATAGTGTTAGATCCCTATAATGTCTGTTAGCCCCCAAACAGTGGCCCAATAATTAACACTTTAAATGTATGCCACTATTGACATAATATCCTGTAAACAAACCAAAGTTATTTATATTAATAAATTCCACTCAAAAATTGTCATACATATATAATAGAAGGAACCCACTTATAGACAAAATTGATTTATAAACGTTCATGTTAGTACAAGAAAGTACAAAACGTTAGCTGACAAATAATGCTAATTCAATATGTCCCTTCAATTTCCAATGAACCTGGTGCCAGCCTCAACTTATAACCCAACTCAGGAGAGTGCACCACAATAATATCAGTCAAAATACACAGTTAAAGAATCATGACATCAAAAATTAAACAAAGTCTCTGTGGATATTTATTTATTTATTTTTATTTATTTATTTAAATTTGTTGACCGGGAGTGTCCGACTGGACGTGGGTCCATTTCCAGCGGAGGCCTGGGGAGAAAAGCTCCACAGTAAAATAAACAGACAGTAGTTACATTGGATTACATAGCGATTAACAATTTAACATAGAAATTACTTACAACATATTTACAGATGAAGAACATAGTACATCAGTAGACAACTTGAATCTTTATCTGTGAAGCACATAACAGGCATTAACAAATGTAACAATGAGAAGTTCCTGCTGTAAAATAAGTACTAGGCTTATGAGCATCTGAGCTTGCTATCATCAAGGTAGTTAGTGGAGGTGAAAGAAAGGTAGTAGTTGGATGGGGTGGATGATATTAGAATGGGAGTTACAAGGGCATAGTCAGCATGTTTTAGGTGCGCTGTTAATAAAGTTTTGAAGTTGGTGCATGATGGTAAGGAGGTAATTGTGGGTGGGAGTGAGTTCCATAATTTGGCTATGGCGCAAGAGAAAAGTGCTTCACCAGCAGAGTTATTGGCTTTAGTGATCTGCAAGTGATTTTTGTTGCTGGATCTTAGTGGTCTGGTGGTGCGATAGGGTTGGAGTAGATTCTGGAGGGATGGGACATTTAGTGGATGGTTTACTAGTTTGTGGGCGAGTGAGAGTTGATACCACTGAAGGAGGTGAGGGAGTTCAAGCCAGCCCAGTTCAGCAAGTGAGAGACAGTGGTGACTATGGTAGGATGCCCCTGTGGCGAATTTGGCGATTTTGTTGTAGCAGGTCTCTAGCTTGTTTAGATCACATTGCCTTAGGTTGGTTCATACTGGAGAGGCATAAAGTAGGGTGGAGATAAGGTGGGAATTTGCTATTGAAATCTTTGCTGCTTTGGTGAGAAATTGTTTATTTCTATATAATACTCCTAATTTTTTGTGGACTTTTTTTATGGTCATGGATATGTGAATGTCAAATTTTAGTTTATTGTCTATTTCCACTCCTAGCAATTTGGTGTGTTCAGTTGGGTATATAGTGGTGTTGTCTTTTGCTGTGATGTTAAAGTGAGAGTTGTTTTGAGTATGTTTGGTGGGTTGGAAGATGAGTAGTTTAGTTTTGTTTGGGTTGAGTATTAATTGGGCATCAGATAACCATGTTTCAACAGAGGAAAAGGCTTCCTGTGTAACTTTTTGCAGTTTGGGTAGGGACTGGGCTGAGCAAATGATGGTTGAGTCATCTGCGTATTGGATGAGTGTGCCATGTTTGGTGGCAGAGGCTAGATTATTGGTGTAAACAGAGAAAAGTAGGGGTCCAAGGATGGATCCTTGGGGAACCCCTATGGAGACAGGTAGTTGGGGAGATGTGTCATTCTGCCATACAACGGATTGTTGGCGGTCAGACAGGTAACTCTGAAACCAGTTGGTGATTGATTGTGAGAAGGATAGGTTATTGAGGACAGAGATAAGTTGTTTGTGTGGGACCATGTCAAATGCTTTAGATAGGTCTAGGAAAGTAGCAGAGGAGAGATAGCCATTGTTTTTATGCTGAAGGATAGTGTTAGTAAAGGAGAGTAAGGCAGTGGTGGTGCTATGGTTTGGTTGGAAACCGTGCTGAGTACTAGAAAGGAGGTTGTTAGTAAGGAGGTAGTGTGAGACCTGAGAGTGTATGCATCTCTCTAGTATTTTGGAGAGTGGAGAGAGAATAGCTATGGGGCGGTAATTGGTTAGTTCTGCAGAGGGTCCACCTTTGTGGAGGGGAATTATATGTGAGACTTTCCACAATGTGGGAACGTAACTTTCTGACAGAGATCGGTTAATCAAGATGGATACTGGGTAGGCCAGAGCATCAGCTGCGATTTGTAGGTATTCACTTGGGAGGTTGTCTGCTGCTAATTTGGTGGGTTTAAGTTTAGTTAAGAGTTTTTTATGTTGGAGGTAGGTACAGGAGAAAAGAGAAGGCAGTGGGGAGATTACTAGTTGAAGGTGTGGGTTGGAGGGGAGGGGGGTTGTGTTGTTTAGCTAGTGATAGTATGGTTCGGGTGAAGTGTGTGTTGAATGAGGTAGCAATATTTTCTGAGGAGTGAGGGATGTTAGGAGGGGTACTGACTTTACCTGGGTGGAGGATGGAGTTTATGGAGGACCAGAATTGTTTGGGGCTGTGTTGTGAGGAGTCTAGGGCAGACTGGTAGTATTGGAATTTGTCCCGTTTTATTAGCTTTTTGACTCTATTGCGTAGTTCTAGGAATTTCTGTCTAGCTGGGGGGTTTTGGTTTTGCGCCAGTGCTCCCAGGCTTTATCCCTGTTTTTCATTTCTGACTTAGTGGTTTTCTGTAGCCATGGGGAGGGTTGTGCTTTGGTTCTGGAAAATCTTATGGGGGCATGGTAATTAAGGATGTTCAGGAAGGTAGTATTAAAAAATTCAACTGCGTCATCTAGACTGAGGTACTTTAGAGCATGCCAGTTACATTCTTTGAGGGATGAGATGAATGTGAGTGGGTTAAAGTTTATTTTTTTATGTATTTGATGATAGATGACAGGTTTAGCTTGGCACAGGTATTTTTTGAGTAGGAATTTTGGGGAGTGATCACTGAGGCTATCTGATAAGCAGCCTGTTATATATGACTGGGGGCTCTTACTGACTAGTATCCAATCCAGGGTAGTGTGCTTGCTGGAGTTTTTATTTATCCTTGTTGGTGACTGGACTAGTTGGGTGAAGCCATGAAGGTGTACATGATGGGTTGGATTGTTGCCAGAACAGGATTGCCAGTCAATATTGAAATCACCTAAGATGATAGTTTCTTGGGGGAGATGGTGGGTAGACCAGCTGAGGAGGTTTTCTAGTGGAGGGATGTTTTGGCCAGGTGGGAAGTAGCATCCAATTATGTTGATGGTTTTGTTTTGGCTAATTTTGAGGTTGGTATATATTATTTCTTCATTGCCTATTTGTGGAGCTGATGATTTTAAGATCTGGATGTTTAGATGCTGTTTAAATATTATAGCTACACCACCTCCTTTTGTTTAGCGGTCTACTCTTAGTATGCCGTAACCTGTAGGGAGTATTTGCTCACTGGTAATGTGAGGTTTTAGCCAGGTTTCTGTCAGGATGACTATATCTGGGGAGTATAAGTCTATGGTGGCATGGAGTTCATGGACTTTGTTGGATATACTTCTAATATTTAGGCTTAGTAGAAGGAAGTCACTTGGCTTTCTATTGGCTGTAATATGGGAGAAGTTGTGGCTTCTAGTCTGATTATGAGGATTGGGGTTGGAGATGGTAGGACCAGGGTTGGGGTGGATGTCTCCACTTAGGGCTAGTTTTGATATGCATGAGATTATTAGTTTTCTCAGTTTTTAAATGTGTTTGTTTATAAGGGAAACTTTATGATTGTGCTCTGTGGGTAATAGGTATGGTGGGAGGGTTACTATGTTAAGTTGTAGGGATGCTTTACATTTGAGTAATATAGTTGGTAGAATATGTGGGGGGTGCATAGGGATGGTTCTTGAGCTGGTGGGAGGGGAGCTGAGTATGGGTGAGACATGGGTGGTGGTGTGAGTAGTAGTACAGTGGTAGTGGTTGAGTGGGGGAATGATGGAGCTTTGGTAGGATGTAAGATATGCAAGGAGAGTGCATGCAGTGAGCAAAGGAAAGGTATGCTTGTACATGTCAGTTGAGGAGGTGTGAAAGTAGAGGGAATATGGAGGAGGTAGTGTTGGGTTAGCGCTGTGGTTGGCTATTGGAAAGATGGTAGGGGGTTGAGTGCAATAAAGGTGGGACCACTGGGGATGGGAGGGAATAGGGGGCAGGGTGGGGAGCGAAGTGGGTAGAGACCCTGTTAGGGTCTTGTATGAGGGGCAGGAAACAATCACAAAGCAAGACAAGTATGTGTTAAGAAACAATCAGAATTGACCAAGGACTGCTCTGAAACTGTAAGTCTTTTCTTAATTTCTCTGGTGGAAAACCAGGATAACCTTG
Organism: Protopterus annectens; assembly: GCF_019279795.1. Lineage (NCBI taxonomy): Eukaryota > Metazoa > Chordata > Ceratodontiformes > Protopteridae > Protopterus > Protopterus annectens. Next base: position 1,838,042,064 of record NC_056737.1, on the reverse strand, counting down.
TATCAGTAGGCTACTGTGGTCATAGTTTAAATTAACAAACACACAGTATTGATCAGTTACGGATACTATTTGCTAACAGGAGGGAATAAGAGAAAGTGGAAGATGTGTGTGGTGGTGGTGGGGGGGGGGGCTGCTTACAGCCAAAGCACAGTGCTCCCCAGGGGAAAATGAAGATTGGCTCAAACAGGTAGACACATACTCAAAGTTAACTGTAGCTGTTTGCAGACAGTTCAGACCCCGACTGCGCTTTTTTTATAGGAATGTTAAAGGTGGTACTGCAGTTGAATACTTAAGAGTGGTGTTAGGTCTAGAAAAGAAGAGTACAGAGAGGAGTAAGCACTTTTGAGATGGTAACTATATATTATAAAGATTATAAAAAACACACTAAGCAAATAGCTACCACATGCAGGACAATGTCCTGAATCACTACTTAGTATATGCAGATACTGAGCCAATTGGAAGAACATTAGAAAACAAAAACCCAGACAGTTATGCAGCCACAGATAAATATATAGCGAGCAGCAATCTGTCGTCGTTCTCCAATGTGATTCTATCCACCAGTAACAGCACAAACTTATAGAAATAAATTAGACACTAGTATGAGCTGTCTACACACAACACAATTACATGAATGAATAACATTAGTGAACAAGGTGCAGCTATGCAAGTAGACCATACATACTATTATACTAGAAACAACTTGGTGCATGCCATAGTAACATCAATAATAAAGCATAAAACATATTAGATGTCTAACATAATTCAACATAAACATATACAGTTGTAAAATGTCTAATACAATTCAAAATAAATAGGCATTTACAGTTGTAGACACATACTCAAAGTTAACTGTAGCTGTTTGCAGACAGTTTAGACCCCGACTGCGCTTTTCTTATAGGAATGTTAAAGGTGGTACTGCAGTTGAATACTTAAGAGTGGTGTTAGGTTCAAAGTTAACTGTAGCTGTTTGCAGACAGTTCAGATATAAGTTTGATCTAATAAACAAATGACAGCCTTCGCTTCTTCACCCCTCTGAAAGACATCCAGCAAAAGGTATAACAGTTACTACCAGTTAGCCCCAAAGCAAACATGGTATATGTTCAATGTTGTTGTGTCTTTCGGCTTTTCTTAGTCATGGGTTGCCACAGTGGAACTCCGGTCCTCTAATGATTGGCAGTAGATTTTTACATGCCGGGTTGCCAGCTCTGATGCACAACCTTCAACGAAGGTCTGTCCATTCATGCATGTCTCCACACAGAAGACACTCTAGCTGAGAATTGAACGGGACAATGTGTAACTGTGAGGCGACAATGCTACCGCAGCACCAAATATCACAAACGGGCCTAGTTCATTGATCACTTGTACCTTATTAAATCTACAACAGCCTTCATTTCTTCACAACAGGCACTGGATGAATAGTTGAATGATGTTAGATGTGGTTTTTATATAATTGATGTATCCATCAGCAGCCCCAACTTCCTCTTGTTGAATCCTCCTACACTTTGCTGTCAGGGTAACGGTTGTACTGAGGGTGGTTTGTTCTGGCATGTCCACCTCGGTTCTAGTTACAAAGAGGTGACTGCAGTTAACATTTACATGGATTTACTTAAGAGGAAACAAAGTGCAGAACAAAAAGAGCTGAGATGATGGTACCACATGGTCTCAGAGAATAGCAATGGACTGCAACCCTGGGGAAAGAATCACTGACTAGCTTCCTCACTTAAAAGTCCCTTTCTTACAAGCATCAGCTTGCTCCTGCTTTGACCATGAAACAGCCTCAGCTAGATTATTGCTAGATTACTGCTTTAGCACTGGCCTTCACTGGTCCTTATATTTCAAGAGGTCTGCTTTATCAAAGTAAGAATAAAACAGCAATAAAATGCTGGTAGAAATGGATCAGTCACAGTCATATAATTTCTTGTTAATAGAGAATCCTATTATATGCACTTTGTTTGGAATACTTAAGATCCATAAAAACCCAAGGAACCTGCCTTTTAGACCTATTATATCTGCACCTAATAATGTTACCAAAGGAGCTTCTCTTTATTTAGATGCCATATTAAACCATATTATATAGACTTTTGATTATTTTATACAAGATTATAGGCATTTTTTAGACAAATTCAGAAAATTTAAAGACAATTATAATTTCAATCCTGAAATAAATTGTATAATGACCATTGATATATGCTCCCTATTCACCTCCATTCTTCATGAGGAAGGTGTGGAATATATGAAACAATATTTGAATATGTTTACCAAGTTTTTCAACCATGATATTAATTTTTATTGCAGTTTAACAGAATTATTTTTGGATAATAATTATTTTATTTTTAATAGTAAGGTGTATAAACAAATAAGGGGGGGTAGCAATGGGGTCTTCCTCTACCCCAGCTTTTGCTAGCATTGTACTTGGATGGTGGGAACATGTAGTATTAAGTCCTATTAAATAAAAATATAAAATTATTTATTACAACAGATTTGTCGATGATCTTTTTCTAGGTATAGAGGGGAAGAAACATGATTGTTAGAATTTGGTTGATCAATTGAATGAGATTTCTGCTTTTCTGAGGTATGTTATAGGTGAAGTGGATACACAGGTGAATTTTCTTGATGTTACCTTGATCTGGAATAATGAAGACAATGCTTTTGATAGTAGATGTCACAGGAAAAATATTTTTTCTAATAATTATTTACATTATCAAAGCTATCATCCAAGATTTACGAAAAAGAATATACCTGGGGCAATTTATAAGTGCCTCCATGATGACTACTCATGATGATGTTCTTGCTAGAGAAATAAGTTTTATTTTATCATTATTTGAAAAAAGAAGGTACAGTAAAGAGAGTTTGTTTAGCAATGCTGAAGAAATTATACTGAAAAGATAAGCCATGTTTCCCCCAATTTTAAAATGTCCCTTTAAATCACTTACAGATGGTATTTCTACTATCCATAGAAAAGGAAAAGAAAATAATCCTGTTTGTAATTTAGATATAACAGTGGATATCCCTGAAATTAGAACTGTTATTAAAGATACTTGGAATATTTTGGAGGGTAATATGGAATTATTTAAGGTTGTATGAAGGAGTCCTAAATTTGTATATAAAAATTGTTTGAATATTAAAACATTATTACAGAAGAACACTACCAAAATGATCTCCCCTATGAATTATTCCAATAAAAATAAAGGGATGTATAAATGTAAAGGATGTAATATGTGTTGATAAATTTTAGAAAGGCCTTTCATTAATTTGGATCATCTGAATTACATAATTCCTGTACTAAGGGCTTTTAATTGTAACTCTGTGGGATTAGTATATATTTGAATTTGTTCAGGTTGCAATGCCTGTGATGTAGGGATGACCAGTAGGAAAAGATAAGATAGCATGTCTATGCCATTAAGAAAGGGGAGGGACAGAATTCCCTCTACAGTTATTCTATTCAATTTAAAGTAAGTAAGAAATTTCATTTTACTGTCCTGGAGCCTGTATTTAAGGATTTGAGGGGTGGTAATTATAAAAATAAAACTGAGCAGAAAGAAACATTATGGCCACTAAGATTAGGAGCAGACCAACCTCCAGGATTAAACAATATAATTAACATCAAATGTTTTCTTAGAGACAAAAGAAGAAATGTTTTTTGATTTATAAATGGAAGAACATTTTTATGTCTGAGTGTTTTTAAAGCCAGTTGTGTTTTTTAATGTTAATTAATATGAATTAATTGTGTTGAGCATGTGACTAATTCTTAGCTTTTCATTGGGTGTTAAGTCTTATAAAATGAGTGTGTTTATTCTGAAGAAGTCAGTTTTTGCTTGATGAAAGTGAAGAATAAATCTGTGATATACTAAAGAATTATGTTTTGGCCCTCAATTCACTTGCTGTGAAATAGTGTTTTTTTCTTTGGCTGAGAATCATACTACCACCACTGTATCTCAAAGGACTGTGAAGGCAACATCACTTCTTTATGTCTACCATGACTCATATAAATGGAACTTGAAATGGATACTGTGAGGGGGACAAGAAAGCACTTAGACAAGATCACAATATTATATCAGGGATAATGTTGGCCATTTTGTGGAAAAACATATTGCAATTTTATAATAAATACCCAGAGTTATTTTAGTGCATTAAAATATCTCAGAAAACAAAGCTGCAATTGAAAAAGCATTTTTTTGAGTTCAGGAATGGAGTTATCCTTTTAGACACTTAAAAATATTTGAGCACTGCACCTTTAAGACAGAACACACATTATTAGCTCTCTATATCACCATTATTATAAACTTTTAAAAATTAAAGTAAAAGATGGGGAACAGTTTCCAACCATGTACCCTTTAAAGATGCAGCAGCTTACAAATTAGGAGCCTTGGTGAGTGAGAGGTTAGTACTGTAGGACACTTTTTATATATATAAGAAGTCTGAAACTCTAATGACTTGTATTATTCCTTGCTTACAATGATCCATGAGTTAAAAAGGACAGGGCAGTATAACAGGCAACAGCAGAAGCGGTCTGTAAAGTCAGGGAGAGTTGAAAGGGATGGGGGTGTGTTTGTGGATGGGAAGGCTTCTGGACAAAGCTTAGAGGAACACTAGATAACACCAGGGAGACTTTTTAAACATTACTAATGGTACAGGTCTAGCATTATGCCGCACTTTATGAACAGTAAGAAAAATGAAACTCTAATGTCTGGCAATGTTGACTGACTGTAAAGATTTGTGATTTGTGAGGGCAGAGACATTTTGTCAGCTCAGGGACAGGTAAAAGGTATGTCAGTGTGTATGAATATGTATGTTTGAATGTGTGTACTATAGGTTGCCGAGTGAATGGGTGAGTGTTTATGCTAATGTGATGCATGTTTTAAACAATTGATAGGCAGCAAGAAAAAACTGTCTTCTTTCTGCAGTGCATAATTTTAGAGTAGCATACCTCAGCATGTTTAACAGTTGAGAGGTATGTTACTATACCTCCCATATTACACAACTTCCTGAGGAAAAGAAAAATACTTACTAAGCAGCAGTGTGCTATGTAATTTTATAACAAAGAGTTATTTAAACTCACACATAATTTGACACTGAAGAAAATCTCTTGGGTATAGTATTTTATCTTTACATGATAACTGTATACCAGTATAGTTTATCTATATTTAGCTATAAATGTATCTATCTGGCAAGCTGTCTACATATTCATGTATGCATGTATATATGTATGTATGTATGTATGCATGTATGTGCGTGCATGTTTGTATATATCCATATTGCAATTTATACATTTATCTATCTAGGTTATCTTTCACTTTGTGATTAGCTGCTTGTGACTCATCTGTACACAGCTGAATGCTCACCTGCATATTTTTGTGTGAGACATTTGAATGCAAAAAATGTATATGTAAATATACTTTCTGCAAGTTTGTGTGACATCGGAGGTAGTATTTCTATATCACTATATCAAGGGTAAGGGAACAGATCCCCTCAAGTTGGGAGGGTGCACAAGGGCTTGCCCACTGCAAAAAAAAAAAAAAAATCACCTCTAAACTTACTGCAGATTGTTAGTATTTTGTGATTCAGGTGATTGACATGTGAGTAGATGAAGTATAAGTAGTTGGTATTCAAGTTAGTAACGTAGATCTATCTGTGTGTATGTGTGCCTGTATATCTATATCTGTATCTATCTATCTATCTATCTATCTATCTATCTATCTATCTATATATCCATTGATATCTTTCTTTCTATATCTATCCCCGGGATTCATGAAGCTCGGCGCAAGGCCGGCGTAAGGCCTGCGCCGGCGGTGCATGGAATATCCGGCGCAGTAGCGCCATATACATATTAATGAGAGTGCACCGGAATCACAGACACGTGCGTAGTGTACGTGAGCGAGCCCAGGTAGGATGCGTCTGGAGGCGTGTCTAAGCCGGCAGGAGGTGAGCAACCTAATGTGCTGACAGCCACGGTCCGCCCACAATAGTAATGGCAGCAGCCAGGTCCCGTGCAGAATGAAACGCACGTACAGTGCATAACATAGTCCCGTTCCAAATTAACGGAGAAGCAAATAGAAGCCACCAAGGCATAAGTGTACCCGTTCAAGGAGCAAAGGATACGCATAAGACCGCCTCCGTCCCGCAATGCACTGTCAGTGTTTACACTCAGAGAAGGTGTACAGCCGCATGTCAGCGCGGAGCACCGACATAGGAGCAGCGACTAAGGTCACCACCTGTCCCACTTTGTTTGGGGCAGTCTCTCCATGGACAGTTGTGTCCCGAAAAAACGTATTAGAAATGGCTGATGTGCTACGAGTGTAGGACACAATGATATCCCGTATGTAATGTAATGGTAGCATGAATTGTTTATTTCTGTAACAGAAATACCGAAATGACACAATAAACAGAATAAGCAAGGAAATTGCCACAATAATAAGCAAATTATTTAGGCAAACAAGTGAATTTCTATGCTATATAGTGACCGTTTGTATGTGTCGGCCTGTAAAGGCAGATGTGAGTCCCGGAAATATCCCAGATCGGAAAATGGAAAGTGTGGAAACCCCAGCAGCGACATGGGCATGGTCACCAGGGTTACCTGCTGTCCCAAAGTGCCATGGACAGTCCCTGATTGGACAGTCGTGTCCCTGCAACAATCGTAAAATGGAAAATGACCTGCGATCCCCTGCCGCAAATTCCCGCAATATACATGTAAATAGTAGCATAAAACATATACATTACGGTATGGAACACAGACATGGCATAAGAAAATAAATAAGGAACCCAAACGCTAACAGAATAGGCTCATAGTATGGCAAACAAGTGAAGTTCTGTCTACTGCACTAGCCCTGGGTATGTGTAGTCCTGCAAATGTCGAAGTGTCCACATAACATGCCCCACTATGGGCATTGGAAAAGGTGCCAACCATAATGGTCACAAGCAGTAGTGACAGTACATAGCCGGGTAGCTGTGCAGACATAACAACAGTAAGGAAGCAAGATACCCCAAACACAGGCAAACATGTGCATAGCAACATATCCCAGACCCAGCAACATCTCTGTTGCATACACTGGATGGTGTATGATGAAGTGTAATATCCAGAAGCAGAACCCATGCATTCGGATGTACTACACAATAGCCTCATTGTACATGTCAGTCACACCCATGTATACCCCAGCACCCAAACCTGCTAGCATCCGTGTGCAGCTATACAACCACACACAATGTGCATACCTGAACTGTGGTAAGATGTTTGTGTTAGGCAATGCCACGCGGAAAATCGTACCCACATGTCAGCAACCCACCGCAGGTACAGATATGTAAATGGCTGCATGTGAATGTGTCAGCAGAATGTGTACATCCGGCATGTAGTATGTACCGGTCCAAACCATCTAGGTTTGCATACGACACGGTGCACATAAGTGTACACATGTGGACAAGTCGGGTCGTTGGACCACCGCAGCGACGATCATCATTGCAGTGAAGTCGATCACATATAGCGGAACAGGTGCCTAACACACAGGACATCCTAACAGGGTGCTACAGGCAAAGAAGGGGAAACTGGGACATCACATGTGGAGATTAAGCGTGGCTGGACGGACAAATACACACGGTCAAGGTAAAGGATGGAACAACATGCATATGGCTGGATGGATGTTGTTCGTAAAATATATAGAAACACATATGAAGTTCCAGTTTACACTCGAAATACTATATAATGTATTGAATTGTACCGTACAATATGGCAGCAGAACTAAGCCTGCATGTAATTGGTGAAGCTAAGCTGTACTGTGATGGAATTCTGAACCTGGCAGTAAGCAGGACAGCAGGCTCATGTCTGTCATCATTAATTATGTGCTGGGTTACAGAACAATAAATGTATGTACATGCATAACAGCACTCCTTCCCCAGAGGAGGATGGCCTTGTGAGCTCAATGGAAGATAGCAGTACAACTCCCTACCAGACAGACAAAGCAACGTATCAAGAAATTAACTGTCCACTGTATCGTAACAGTCTAGGGTCCTTGAAACAGCTACAATCACAAAAGGATACTGTAATGTACAAGGTGCCTTGCAAGGCTGTGTTATTCCCATGAGAAAACAATTTAAGTTCCCATGATGTACACAGTCTGGGGTTGTTGTTCCGATAATAAAGTGGCAATACCTCCCAATCGTGACCTCTGGGTATGGTATGAAAGTGGTTGTTAACCTGCAACATTGGATGTATAGCATTGGTTTCTGGTGTCGGAAGACATGGTTCCTGTAGCACAACACAGTATGGGTAGTCAAGCACACATACACGATTGCTGAACACACAGCATCAGTGAAACCCAATGCTCACAAGGACACAGTCCGACAAGCTCTACACTTTACATATGCACAGTGGTGTCCAGTGTAGGACCCAAAAATTGTGGAAAGAACCAAATTATGTCTTATTTCAATGCGTACCTGAAATCAGTGTCAACACAGGTACACATATGCACCGCAAGAGTGTTTAATGTTGCTGATAGCTATGCATGTAATGCAGCACAGATGCACAGCAATACCCAGGGTACCGGGTCCATAGAACTGCCCACATCACAGTCCCACACATGACGGATGTGTAATGGGTACTGTCAATTGTTGCAGTCAAGGGATTCTGGGTATGTAGACTGTGTGCTCGGTGTTGTTTCGCAGGCAATCCTTTCTCCCGCCCGTGGGAGGGATGTGCGTATCACCTGCCTTACTCTCCGCTAATAATGCAAACCATACTCCGGAGAATGCTAAATGTAGGTGTGTAATGTGTACAGCCCTATACTACTGTCCAGTAGGCAATTGTCATGGATGGACACCCGTATGGCCAGAATGGCACCCACAACTGCAAACCCGGGTAAATGACATAGCCGCAGGAAGGCATAACACAGGAAATACACATAGGGACTACAGTTGACATTCCACATACAAAGCAGGACCGTCGTGCCAACAACAGCACTCAATCTGCCAGCAACAGACTGAGGAGCACCCGCTACCGTACAGCGTAACAGATGTGCGACCTGTGGAACACATACTAATGGCACACACACAACGTCAAGTAGGATATGTAAACTATGGCTTTCCCACCTATGAAGACAACATGGTTAAATGAATGCATAGGTAAGCAACATGTTCTGGTGGTGTTATAGTGGAAATACAGTGACGGATATGTCCCATTGGGACGTCTGCGGTTTAAATGGAGCATTTGCTAACCAGCATCTTTGGATGTATGTAATTTGTCCACAGTAGTAAATCACCTGGTTATGTAGCACCATGTGGAATGGGTAGTCCAACAGACATCCGCGATTTCTGAACACACAGTATCAGTGAAACCCACTGCTCACAAGGACACAGTCCGACAAGCTCTACACTTTACATATGCACAGTGGTGTCCAATGTAGGACCCAAAAATTTGTCTAAAGACAGGAATGCCGCCTTCTTTCAACACTTAAGTGAACTCATTGTCATCACAGGTACACATATGCACCGCAAGCGTGTTTAATGTTGCTGATAGCTGTCCATGTAATGCAGCACAGATGCACAGAAATACCCAGGGTACTGGGTCCATAGCACTGCATCCACATCACACTTCCGCACACATGACGGATGTGTAATGGGTACTGTCAATTGTTGCGGTCAAGGGATTCTGGGTATGTAGACTCTGTGCTCGGTGTTGTTTCCCAGGCAATCCTTCCTCCCGCCCTGTGGGAGGGATGTGTGCGTAGCACCTGCCTTACTCTCCGCTAATAATGCAAACCATACTCCGGAGAATGCTAAATGTATGTGTGGAATGTGTACAGCCCTATACTAGTGTCCAGTAGGCAATTGTCATGGATGGACACCCGTATGGCCAGGATGGCACCCACAACTGCAAACCCGGGTAAATGACATAGCCGCGGTAAGGCATGACACAGGAAATACACATAGGGACCACAGTTGACATTCCACATACAGAGCCGGACTGTCGTGCCAACACCGGCGTACACAGCACTCAGTCTGCCAGCAACAGACTGAGGAGCACCCGCTACCGTACAGCGGAACAGATGTACGACCTGTGGAACACATACTAATGGCACAAACACAACGTCAAGTAGGATATGTAAGCTATGGCATTCCCACCTATGAAGACAACATGGTTAAATGAATGCATAGGTAAGCAACATGTTCCGGTGGTGTTATATTGGAAATACAGTGACGGATATGTCCCATTGGGATGTCTGCGGTTTATATGAAGCAGTTGGTAACCAGCATCTTTGGATGTATGTCATTTGTTCACAGTACTAAATCAGCTGGTTATGTAGCACCATGTGGAATGGGTAGTCAAACAGACATCCGCGATTCCTGAACACACAGTATCAGTGAAATCCACTGCTCACAAGGACACAGTCCGACAAGCTCTACACTTTACATATGCACAGTGGTGTCCATTGTAGGACCCAAAAATTTGTCTAAAGACAGCTCTTCCGCCTTATTTAATCACCTAACGGAACTCATTGTAGTCACAGGTACACATATGCACCGCAAGCGTGTTTAATGTTGCTGATAGCTGTCCATGTAATGCAGCACAGATGCACAGAAATACCCAGGGTACCGGGTCCATAGAACTGCATCCACATCACACTTCCGCACACATGACGGATGTGTAATGGGTACTGTCAATTGTTGCGGTCAAGGGATTCTGGGTATGTAGACTCTGTGCTCGGTGTTGTTTCGCAGGCAATCCTTCCTCCCGCCCTGTGGGAGGGATGTGTCGTAGCACCTGCCTTACTCTCCGCTAATAATGCAAACCATACTCCGGAGAATGCTAAATGTAGGTGTGGAATGTGTACAGCCCTATACTAGTGTCCAGTAGGCAATTGTCATGGATGGACACCCGTATGGCCAGGATGGCACCCACAACTGCAAACCCGGGTAAATGACATAGCTGCGGTAAGGCATGACACAGGAAATACACATAGGGACCACAGTTGACATTCCACATACAAAGCCGGACTGTCGTGCCAACACCGGCGTACACAGCACTCAGTCTGCCAGCAACAGACTGAGGAGCACCCGCTACCGTACAGCGGAACAGATGTGCGACCTGTGGAACACATACTAATGGCACACACACAACGTCACGTAGGATGTGTAAACTATGGCATTCCCACCTACGAAGACAACATGGTTAAATGAATGCATAGGTAAGCAACATGTTCAGGTGGTGTTATATTGGAAATATAGTGACGGATATGTCCCATTGGGATGTCTGAGGTTTATATGAAGCAGTTGGTAACCAGCATCTTTGGATGTATGTCATTTGTTCACAGTACTAACTCAGCTGGTTATGTAGCACCATGTGGAATGGGTAGTCAAACAGACATCCGCGATTGGGAACATACACCAGCAGTGAAAAGCACTGGGCAGGTGGACACTGTCCAGCAACATCTAACTTGACATATGCACATCGGTGTCCATTGTAGGACCCAATTATTCTGTTCAGAGAATGCCTGCTAGCTTCCTGCATTACTCATGTGACCTAATTGTCGTCACCACGTCACAGGTACACATAGGCACGCAAGCGTGTTCAATGTTGATGATAGCTGTCCATGAACTGCAGCACACATGCACAGAAATACCCAGGGTATCGGGTCCATTCAGCTGCGTCCACATCACACTGCAGCACACATGAAGGATGTGTAATGGGTACTGTCCACTGTTGCAGTCAAGGGAGTCTGGGTATGTAGAATCTGGCCTCGGTGTTGTTTCGCAGGCAATCCTTTGTCCCGCCCCGTCGGAGGGACGTGTGCGTAGCACATGCGTCACTCTCCGCTAATAATGCACACCATACTCCGGGAATGCAAAATGCAGGTGTGAAATGTGTACAGCCCTATACCAGTGTATAGTAGGCAATTCACATGGATGGACAAGCGTATGACTAAGATGGCACACATAAATGCAAACCCGGTGGAATTACACTGCCGTAGTAAGGCATTACACAAGTCATACACATAGGGACTACAGTTGACATTCCCCATACAAGAAACACAGACAACCAGCCGATGAAGTCCAAAGCAAAGACGAGGTACTGTAGGGACCGTCAGTGACCAACCAGAGCACACCAAGAATTAAAGGCAGTCACCATAGTCTATTGGAGCCCGCCGTCTGCTTCATAAGCAGACTTATTCAGACTACATACAATGCAGTCCAACCTACTACATTTACAAGCATTAATTGGTTGGTACATTAGATGTGCTAGGTACTAATTACATGCCTTAAAGGCAGACAAGCGAACAAACCTTACTTGGGTTACACATCCCACACAGTGAGGACATCAGACATTGCTTCGAAAGGTACAGTCTTCATCGGAGAATGGAAATATATGTACATATATGAAACATGAACCAACATAAAATGTTTTCCAAATGTCTGACTGTGTAAGCTACATATATATGTCCTACGGATTGTGCCAATATATTAACAGAACTGCAGACACCTAGTAATATGAATGAACCATAATATATACACATAAACCGTATGATTATGACTACTGTAAAATAGACCAACGAAATGTAAAGATTCACAATGTGCTAATGTAACATTCATTTAGAAGGTTACTTAAATAAATCAATCTAGACATCCATGTGTAAATACTAACAGAAGGCCAGCGAGGTGCTTGCCCTCACATGTACTGGGATGTCGTTCCACAGCATAGTGAGTGTCTGGGTGATGAATCTGTCCCAACAACACGTTCGATTAATGACAGTGTCAAGGTGTACGTCAGCTGCCCTTGTGGTTCTGAGGGATCTACCTTATTTACGTGAAGCATAGTCATCAGATCTGGGTTCGACCTAGCCGTGCATGCAAGGCACGGGTCACCTCTGGGCAAGTGGTATGCAACTGTATACAGCTGGAATTCTTTCAGTCGGTCAGTATAACACATATACCCGAGACCCTGCATCCGTTTGTCGAAGAACTGTTGGTGCCTTTCCTGCTGCTGCAGGTGATGCGTCAGATACATTCTGCCCGGAGCATTGTACCCAGTCATAGGTGTATTGAGTGATGCGTACAAGGGACAATGACCTCCCCTGATCTAGATGTGAATCCCTTCATGATGATGTGGGCAATGTGGAAGGTCTACCTAACTATGTTAGCAACATGTGTGTCTAACGAGCGGTTAACAACAACACGTGTCCCCAGATCACTGGTAACCCCTCCGTGCTCAGTGGACTGCCACCTATATGGTAGCTCGGGGTAAGCTTGTTCATCCCGAAGGGTATGCCTATGCATTTCCTGGCATTTAGCTGTAGGACATGTCTCTGGTACCACTTATCCACATCTGTGAGGCACTCCTGAAGGATATCTGTGTCAGATGTGTGTCTGACTTTGGCATCCGGTTTGCAGTCGTATGCAAACATTGTCACCCATAACCCCCCTGTGTATGCGTGTACATTGGAAACATAGATGCTGGAAATAGTGGACCCAGGACTGAGCCCCATGGGACACCACCTGTGACTGGCTGTGAGTATGACATGGCGCCAGCAACTATGGCCATGTGTGTTCTGTGACTTAGCCCGTTTGCAACCCATATGGCGATGTATGGATTTACATTCAAGATGACGGGTTTATCAAGTATACCCGAGGGGGGTATTGTGTCGAAGGCCTCTGCCGGGTTGAGGTAGGCTGTATGGACTGCTTTACCCTCAGCAATGGCCTTGGTGACTGATTCTACAAAGTGAAACACGTGTAAAGGGCATGATCTGACTATGACCAAGCTAAACTGGGTTGTATCCAAAGTATGCGGGTCCCCTATGTCTTTATCTATGTGTCCCATTATGATCCATCTCCATGGCTTTGCAGATAAGGCTTGTCAAACTAATGGTATGGTAATAACCAGGGTCAGTGGAGGCACCATCTATGTGGAGTGTGACTACAGTCGCCCTGTGCTACTACTCAGGTACGTATCCTGAGGTGAGGCTAGGATTACACAGCTGTCCGCAGTGTGGGTTAAATTCCCCATAGAGTTCCTGGAGTGCACAGCTGGGACACCATGTGGACCCATGGATGCTGTGTTGACTGCCTTGGGGCTGGATGTGGGTAATGCTGGACATACCCACGGCAGACGTGCCACGTACTCGAGTCCGATGCCCAAGGGACCACACACATAGCCGGCCTTAGGCATAGGCCAAGTAGGTAGCCGTCTAGGGTGTTGCTCTACTCGGGGCACCTTTCCAGACTCTATTTGGTGTAGGTAGACCAGGAGGGGGGTAGCGGGTGACGTATCGGTGGCAACTTCTGCCTAGGTCACCACTTACCCTAAGGCCACTCTTCCCGTGGGTAATACAGCAGTACCCACACCCAGACGCGGGTCATCGCTAGGGTCATTGCTAGTATGGCACATCATCTACGTAAGGAAGGAAACCATATATCCCCAGACATAATGGCACAGCATAATGCCTGTTCGCCAGCCAAAGGCAGACATACGTCACCCGTCGGTGCGGACGTACTGCGCGAGATGTCCGTTAACAATGCCGACAATGTGTCGCTTTGTGAAACAAACTCCACAGAGACATTCAATAATAGACAACGACGGACAACCTGATGTCCTCGTGTCTGAGCTGTTCAACCTGTTACGCCATGTTAAATGTGTGTAGCACAGCGGAACCGGGCCAAACAAAGCAACGGACATGTCTGTGGCTCAGTGAAACTCGTCACGCAATGTTAAACCCTTGTAATATTGCGACACAGGCCATACATACGGAGGGTTAGTAATGGAAGTAGGTTAGTTCGATCAGACCGTGTGCAATTAGTATAACGAGATCTACAACGGATACACCGGCCAATCGGCGCACACGGTCAAGACTAATTGGGGGGGGGGCGTGACATGGTACCATGGACACGGACAAAACGTGCCCATGTGACTCATCTAACATTCGTACAGGGTCAGGGCGGTCCCGTACAGTGGGCGGCCAAGACCAAACCCAAAGCACCACAGCAACACCCTGACAATCGAAGGCCTGTATGCATATGGGATATAAGCAGCTGTCATCTGAACAGCCCTGTGGTGACGACATATGCATCCTGGGCCATGAGCGAGGGGGAATTAGGAATGTTCAACATGCAGTACCGCACCTTTCCCAGCAGGAGAATGGATGCCTGTGACGTGCGTGCGGGGGGGTGATATGTAAATGTACATAGGTACCAAGGGTATGCATATTAATGACAACGAACAGCTAACGTGCACTGGTCACAGTAAGAGTCAAACGTGACTGCAGTCACGTTGGAATTATGACTATAGAACATATAGATGTGCACGGTGCGTAAAGCGTCCATGCTGCAAAGACTGTTACATATATAAAGCTGTAAGTGCTTTCTGCACACGTCCGTCAACCGGAGCAGACATATGTTACGGAATAGTCACAAGTAACGCAAAACACGTAACCACACAGACACTGTAAACATATATAAACGGACTACGGATATGCGTATGCGGCGCGCGTAACCCACAATCCGGACATGCGAGTATGTGTGTGCGTGTGTGATCCAGTGGAACCAGGGAAGGTTACGGATGTCTCCTCCACACGTTTACATTCATAATTGTCAAATATATGCTTAAATAGTACTTATTGATTCCATGCTTTGTTATCGTAATGCTACTATTATACACATCGATATACAATAACCTGATCAACACACTACATTCTAAGGTGCACTCTCACCAATTATCAACTATGTGTCCGTATACTGATTGTATTTACCAATATTGTAGATATATTAACACATTGTTGCCGTATTATTGTTTCCATGAAGTAAGGCATGCAACACTGATATGTATATGTCACGTTATAATCAAGACTTGGAGCACTGTCCACCTAACTATGAGCAGGTTTATTGATTATTTCGCTTTAAACCGACTCTGAAGGAAGTGTATTAGGACGGCTATGTCATGAAATCCATTACTCGACGGTGCCCCATGTTAGTAGTTGAGAGAGCTCAGTATCCTTTCACTGTGGAGTCTATCGTATTTGACAGTGTCTGTTTCTGCCGATATATGTTCCATAATGTCGTTTATGAAGATGGGCAGGACGCAAGGTTTGCTGTATTTACGCATACTGGCACGTGGATATAGATAGGCCATGTCATACAAACGATGGGTAGTCAAGCAGACATCCACGACTGGGGAACATACAGCGGCAGTCAATACCACTGGCCAGATGGGGACAGTCAAACACGTTCTACACTTTACAAATGCACATCGGTGTCCATTGTAGGACTCCAAAAATTCTGGCTGTTTTGCCAGTATGCGCCAAGATCAGCCAATCCGAGTACAAACCGTGACTACGGCACAGCTAGACATATGCACCACCAGCGTGTTTAAGGTTGATGATACCTGCCCATGACATGCAGGACATATGAACAGAGGTCCCCAGACTGCCGTGTCCATACATGTGCGTCCATATCCCAGTTCCGCACACATGAAGGATGTGTCATGCGTACCATGGGGGGTTGCAGCCCTGGTATCCTGGGTATGCAAAATGGGTCTCGGTGTTGTTTGGCTGATAATCCGTTGTCCCGCCCCGTGGGAGGGCTGCGGGTACAGGACGTGCCTTAGTCCCCAGTAAGGATGCAAAGCACCCATAGGGTAATGCTAAAGGCATGTGTGAAATGTGTTCAGCCCTACATCAGTGTCCAGTAGGCATTTCCCAAGGATGGACAAACGTACGGACAAGATGGCACCCATAATAGCAAGCCTGGTGGAATCACACAGCCGTAGTAGGGCATGACACAGGACATAAAGATGGAAACAGCAGTACATACACCCCGTAGACATCCATCCTGCCATGCGAATCCCAGCGCACAGCAGCGAAGGTGCTATCCAGTATGTGGGGATCACCCCTCCACTCTGCGGAACATACCTGCGACCTGTGGAACACATATTAATGGCACACCAACAACGCGTCAACTAGGAAGGTCATACTATCGCTAAAATATGGAGTTCACACACATAACCGACATACTGTCATGAATAAATAGGTTCTACATGTACCGGCTGTGTTATACTGACAATACAGTGGCGGATAGTTCACAATGGTACCTGTGAGGATTATGTAAAGCAGTTGCCAACCTGCAGGACTACAGTAACACCCTATGGGTAAATTGTGGAAGGACACGGGTTACGTAGCACTACATAATATGGGTAGGCGGACAGACATCCGGGAATGGGGAACATACGGCAGTCAAACCCACTGGCGAATGGACACAGTCCAACATGTCCTAAACTTTACATATGCACATCGGTGTCCATTGCAGGACCCAAAAATTACTCCTTAAGTGAGTGTGAGCAACATAGTGTGAACCGGAAGAGGTGACAGCCGTGACTACGGCACAGGTAGATATATGCACCACAGGTGTCTTCAAGGGTGATGACAGCCGTCCATGAAATGCAGGACATATGAATAGGACTCCCCAGGCTGCTGCATCCATACACGTACTTCCACATCCCATTTCCGCACACATGAAGGGTGTGCAAGGGGTACTGTCGACGGTTGCAGACATGGGATCGTGGGTATGCAAATATGGGTGTCGGTGTGGATTGGCAGATGATTCATCGTCCCGCCCCGTGTCGCGCGGACGTGGCCATGGCATATGCGTTACTCCGCAATACTAATACCGATCAGCCACGGAAATGGAGAATGCAGCTGTGAAATGTTGACAGCCCGATACTAGTGTCCAGTAGGCAGTTCCCATGGATGGACAAACGTACGGCCAAGATGGCACCCATAGCTGCAAACCTGGGGGAATCTCACAGCTGTTGCAAGGCATAACCCAGGGAATACAGATATGGTGTACAGTACACACTCCCCATTCAAAGAAACACCGCTGGGCAGATACCGGGGTACACAACACTCCATGTGCCAGCACATCTATGGGGATCACACGCTTCCATACAGTGGAACAGATGGGTCACCTGTGTAAAGATACCAATGGCACAATCTCCACGTCTGCTGGGAATGACATAGGATGGTCAAACTATGGCGTTGACACCAAAGAAAGACATCCTTCGGTGAATTAATAGGATTGATGTCAATACACCATGGCAAACACCCAATGAACAGGGAAGAGTTGCTGGCACCCTATGGCCACAAACCATGTCACACATAGGTAGATGGAACAGTCAACATAAACATTTCGTCCACGACAGGTCGCATATGGTATCCAAAGGTACTTCATAGACATGTATGCGCTATCACCCGTTGGCCCGTGAGACTTACACATAACATGGAAGTATCCAGGCTTTAAATGTCCACCCTTACACTTCCATTTGTCACTTTCTATGCGAGCAATGGAGATGTAGCCACAGCATAGAAAGCAGAGACGTACTGCTAACGAAACACACACATGTCAACATCACAGAAAGCATACTATGAACACACGTATTACATGATATTGTACTATGAAACACAAACAAACCGGAAACCTGCAGCAAGGTAGTTCGACACAACACAAGTCTTCGTAACATTTGAACAGTTCATTAAAACATGCAACGTTTTCGTTGTTTCCACAACGTGTGCAGGAAATATGCTATGTCTAAGAATGTTCACAAACAACAATGTGAGTCTTAACATGATTTTAAATATCACACTGTTGATTGTGAACACTTTAACAATTTGCTTATTCAGTTGTATGGTCGAAAGCAAACACACACACAACACACACACACAAGGGACGGGAGATGATGAACCTAGCCTATTTACATGAACTCAGTACAGTATGAATCATTTACACAACGCTACCGAGTTAACTGGCGTGGCTGTCTGTCAGAGGCATACATGTAGGCTGCTGGCGTCACCCGCAAGACAATATTTGGAAATAGCCAAGGCATGTGTTGCGGGCGTCTAAAAGCATAATCAGTCGCAGAGGCAGCTGGAAACACACACACACACACACACGGAAGGGACGGGGACGAATCTACGACTATCTACATGAACACACTACTGTATGAAGCATTTACAGAACGCTACCGAGTTTGCTAAACAGAGCTGTCACAGGCATACTTGTAGGCTGCTGACATCACCATAAGACAATAGTTGGCAATAGCCAAGGCATGTGTTGCGGGCGTCTAAAAGCATAATCAGTCGCAGAGGCAGCTGGAAACACACACACACACACACACGGAAGGGGGGGGCGAACCTCGACTATCTACATGAACACACTACTGTATGAAGCATTTACAGAACGCGCTACCGAGTTTGCTAAACAGAGCGCTGTCACAGGCATACTTGTAGGCTGCTGACATCACCCGCAAGACAATAGTTGGCAATAGCCAAGGCATGTGTTGCGGAGCGTCTAAAAGCATAATCAGTCGCAGAGGCAGCTGGAAACACACACACACACACACACGGAAGGGACGGGGGACGAACCTACGACTATCTACATGAACACACTACTGTATGAAGCATTTACAGAACACGCTACCGAGTTTGCTAAACAGAGCCCTGTCACAGGCATACTTGTAGGCTGCTGACATCACCCGCAAGACAATAGTTGGCAATAGCCAAGGCATGTGTTGCGGGCGTCTAAAAGCATAATCAGTCGCAGAGGCAGCTGGAAACACACACACACACACACACGGAAGGGACGGGGACGAACCTCGACTATCTACATGAACACACTACTGTATGAAGCATTTACAGAACGCTACCGAGTTTGCTAAACAGAGCTGTCACAGGCATACTTGTAGGCTGCTGGCGTCACCACCAAGACAATTGTTGGCAATAGCCAAGGCATGTGTTGCGGGCGTCTAAAAGCATAATCAGTCGCAGAGGCAGCTGGAAACACACACACACACACACACACGGAAGGGACGGGGACGAACCTACGACTATCTACATGAACACACTACTGTATGAAGCATTTACAGAACGCGCTACCAAGTTTGCTAAACAGAGCGCTGTCACAGGCATACTTGTAGGCTGCTGACGTCACCCGCAAGACAATAGTTGGCAATAGCCAAGGCATGTGTTGCGGAGCGTCTAAAAGCATAATCAGTCGCAGAGGCAGCTGGAAACACACACACAGAGACACACACACATGGAAGGGACGGGGGACGAACCTACGACTATCTACATGATACACACTACTGTATGAAGCATTTACAGAACGCGCTACCGAGTTTGCTAAACAGAGCGCTGTCACAGGCATACTTGTAGGCTGCTGACGTCAGCCGCAAGACAATAGTTGGCAATAGCCAAGGCATGTGTTGCGGAGCGTCTAAAAGCATGATCAGTCGCAGACGCAGCTGGAAACACACACACACACAGAGACACACACACACGGAAGGGACGGGGAACGAACCTACGACTATCTACATGAACACACTACTGTATGAAGCATTTACAGAGCGGGCTACCGAGTTTGCTGAACAGAGCTGTCACACGCATACTTGTAGGCTGCTGGCGTCACCCAAGACAATAGTTGGCAATAGCCAAGGCATGTGTTGTGGAGCGTCTAAAAGCATAATCAGTCGCAGAGGCAGCTGGAAACACACACACACACACAGACACACACACACACACACACACACACACACACACACACACACACACACACACGGAAGGGACGGGGGACGAACCTACGCCTATCTACATGAACACACTACAGTATGAAGCATTTACAGAACGCGCTACCGAGTTTACTGAGCAGAGCGCTGTCAGGAGGCATACCCCTACGTGGGTGGTATCATTTGCAGAGGCAATGCCCGATCGGGAGTTCGGACAGAGTGCGCAGTCACGCAGTCTGTTACCATCCCAAGGTCGCCGTACACTAACATGTTAGTGCTGCAGTCGAGAATAACAAGTAACTACTGATCAGTACATCACTGCATACTGGGCATGCTCAGACACTTAGACTCGGCACAGGGCAGACATGCATACACATGTTGCGACGGCATGGGTGGCGTAATGTCGACCGTCGTGTGTCCAGCCACACAACAGAAACCTGGCCATGCCACAGGCGTGGCGTTGCGTGGGGATACAGGCATGCACCGGGTATAACTGCAGGCGGCGGTGTGCACTGTGCTGTGTGTCTATCTACACAGCTGCCTACTGGGCATGCTCAGACACTTAGAGTCGGCACAGATCAGACATGCATACACATGCTGCGACGGCATGGGTGGCGGAATGCGGACCATCCTGTGTGTCTGGCCACACAACAGTAACCCGGTCATGCCACAGACGTTGTTGTTGCTGCGGGGAATATTTAGGTGCAATTAACCATGTGTAGGACTGGCCTACAGTTTGTTGCATGCTACAGACAACCCTCCCAAACACAAGATACCTTCACAGATGTCCTGAGGACACTGGTGAGTGGGCATGCTCTCACAACAGCACCGTATTGGGTGACATGAACCACCCATACATAGCCTGGGAACATTACCCATGGCACAACACAGTACGCCAGCAGTCCCAGGTGTTCACACACCTGGCCACTGTTAAACAGCCATGCACCATACATACCAGGGGGGGGATGTCTGACAGTTCTGCCCATCACGCATGGTGAGGATATGCCCCACACAGGATGTACAGCCCTCAATGGTGATGCAAGACTGTATAGTGGATCCACTGGTCATCCACTCACTGTAACCAACACCAGCATGGGGGACCTCAGTGATGACCTCTCCACAGAAAAACACACATCATATGACCGGTGTGGTACCCTACAAGTCCTCCATGCCAATGTTGAACAGAGGCCAGACCGGCAAACGCCTAACGAATGCCTTCCCCGACCACCCACATGCATGTCTGCAACAGGCAAACATGATGACATCAGGACCTTGTCCACCACAGGTAGGCACATGGTGTGGTGGACCGCAGCCACTGACTACCTGTACATCAACAGTTGGAGCTACTACATGGCAGGGCAATGACAGTACCAGGGAAACCATCACCCATTCATACCGGGGCCCCACATACCATCATCCAGGTCCGGGTGGAGTGGTACTGCAGAGGGCACATGAGACAACCACAGGGCCTTCCCTAACTGTGGTAAGGACATGGTTGGGGGCACACAGACTTGCCTGGAAATGGTCCAGAATGGTACAACAGTCACTGCACCCACAGACATTGTCTGCATACCACAGGACATGTTCCATGCATACATCCCCAACAGGGAACATATCCATCCCACCAGGTGTATCCTCCCAAACATGTCATATGGCCTGGGTGATCCCATATCTCTATGGCGTTTGACACGTCAGCAATGGGCACCGATGGTTTCCCTGGCTGTGTGCTACCCATCCTCTTTGAGGCCCTCGGCCCACACATGTGGCCACTGTGTCATGTTAGCCTTACTATGGGCTATGTCCCCAATGGATGCCATATGGCATCTGTGGTCCCACTATGCCAGGGTAGTGCTCCTATGGACTGTCAACAGCCACACCCTATACGCTTGACAAGTGTTGTCTGCAAAGCTGTGTGGAGGTCCATACAGGTGGTCATGGTTACAGATAGCGGTGTACAGCCAATACCGGAACATACCCACAACTACATAGTCAAGGGCGGATCCTGCCTCCTGAACCTGCTCGTCCAGTCTGGAGTGTTCACCAAGGCCATTGATGGGGATACGTGGGTTTGCACACAGTACCATGACCTGGTGGGAGCGTTCAGAGCACACTACACATGGGACCCATGGAAGGCTCGCCAGCATACATGTGGGGACATATGTCACCCGATGCTTCTCACACAGGTTGGAGGTCACACCACACAGGGTTGGTGCTCAAGGTGCCTTGTCACACTCATATCTGGACCCAGTGGAGGCCCACAGGGCTCACTCCTGTGCCGCCTGCCATATGGCATCCGACCTTCCAATGTGCATGCAATCATAGGGGGATTGTAGCAGACAAGGTATGCAGATGACTACGCACCGGCCAACATACCCAACACCCCATGTTACACGAACATCCACCTAGGGCGTCATAGACATGGATGACTGGTGTCAGAGCCATGGCCTGCTACCAAATGCCAGAGAAGGTGCAGCCCTACCCAGTGTGAAGAACATGTTCGTCCCAATGTCACATGTAGGTGGTACGCCATTAAAGATGGTGGACATGTTCAGGGAAATGGCTACCACACCTGTCGGCAACCTCTGTCAACACACACAATGGCAATGTGGGTGTGAAGACATTCCATTGTGGCCTCCTGGTCTGGATGGAATGGCAACCACATCAGGGGTGTTCATTGTACTCCTGTACACATCACACACCAGTGCAATGACTGCGTACAATGGCACATGTGGCCTGTAGCTAACCTGACGCCTGCAGCACTCGGAAGGACCGCAAACGTTCCACAAGACGGGGATGACGGTGCTAGGACATGTCACAAGGTGCACGGCCAAGGGGACACCGGCTGTGGATCTTCACAGCACAGCTGCTCCGTGGTGATCTGTGCCTGACATACACGGCCATGTCTGACCTGGGTGACATGGGCACATTCCACCTCCCAGGCCCCATGCAAACACGGGCACAGAAGCGACTGTCAGACACCTCAACTCAAAGATGAGTGGGACGTGCTGGGGGAACAGGGTAACGGCCAGACACACCCTACAACACGGGGAGGAGTGCCAGGCCATGTGAAGGAAAGGCCCTGACTGCCTTTGTCCAGGACTGCTAATGACGTGTGGATGTGTGACGATAGTTATCCGCCAGTCAACCTCTGTGTGTCACTGCTAGACCAGGGACTGGGGACTGATGGATATGGCATCCCCATCCTGAGGGGTGTTAGATGCCACACACAGTCATGCTAGGTCCACACATGTCGTAGGGCACATATCCTGTCACGTTCATGTGTGCCTATGTACCTATGTAGGGGTCCATGCCGGATGTGGGTAACTGTGCTATGCTGATTTTGCCAGACATGCCTGTGGGTACCCCACGACTACACGTGGGGAACTAATTACAGTGCTCCCAGTAGGCACGTGCAAGTAAACCATCAGTATCATACGGGTTAACTGCACCGACATGGTGCTACACATGTAACCACCACATATACTGTGTACACATATCAATGAATGCTGCACCTGTCCTGCATGGTATGTCTGCTGCATGATGTCCGTGCACAACACACATCACATACACACCTGTCACCAGCCATACACACACACCACAACATACACAGCACGTACTATGCGTACACAGGTATCACATACACCTCTCACTATCGTGTCCACCCTGTGCATCATAATATGTTAGCTTAACCGTGCATTGATGGTGTGGCTCACAGTTATGCGGCAGAGACTTAATCATATGCACAGGGTGATATGTGTGCCACAGGCATGGGCTGTACCAATGGATGACATCATGTGTGTGTGTAAGGGCCAGTGCATTGAGTGGGCATGACTATGTAGATTGCATGTGGGTGTGGTGGAGCCCTACAGTTGTGTCTGCTGTGTGTGGGTGTGTGTACACAGTTCAGTCATCTGTGATGCCTACACGGGGTATGCTTGGCAGCCCCTGACTGTACAGTGCAGGTGTTACGGCTCACTGTGTCTGCCGGGCGTGACCAGCGCCTGCCTGGGGTCACGGCACGACCGGGTGGAGGTACAGACTGTCCACTCTCCGATGTCACATGTCGGCTGCAAACGTGCCGACCACGGGGCCGTCCAGGGCCACGTCCACGTGGCCTGCTCTGTCCTGGTGTGGATGGTGTAGTAGCAGCTGCAGTGCTACTGCTACCATCACTGTCTGTGTGGGCATGGGAGGTGGCACACATGCTGACCTGCAGCAGGTGGTGTTGCTGGCACACGCCCGTGCCCTATGCCTCACCCCTACCTGGTGTTCCTGCACGGACGCCGCGCTCAAGGATGGCCAAGCCTCGTCGATGAGACCAGCCATATCGCCTAATCTCCTATCCAGAACATCGGCAAGATGCTGTTGTGCATTGCCAATGCCTGGATGCTGTCATTTAGGTACGGATTGCGGACCTCTGCAGCCTCTGCCCTTCCTGTTTCTGCCGTTCGTCGCGTGCCTGCGCCGCCATTACAGTCTGGAACATGCGTCTGGTTATACCAGCTGCTGTCCCCTGTAAGTCAGGTATATGTCTCGCGGTGCTCCCCACGGGCAGCACCTGCCACATGCCTGCGTGGCACTGCACCAGTCCTTACACTGGCAACATCGTGTGTACCCACACCTTCTGCAGCCACCACACATTCCTGCTCGGGGACAACAGACGCTGACTGACCGTCATCTATGGGCAGCGGTGTTGGGGTATGTGTCGGCATCTGAACCGTGTGCAGGGATGAAAGGGACGTATGTGTGATGTTCTCCAGTGGCACAGACTCTGCCTGTGATGACCCTGCCTGTGCCTCATGCACATGCTCATCACCACTAGTATCTGTGGGGACACTAGCATCAGACTGACCGCGGGAGGAACGCACCTACAGCACCTGTCAATACAAAGACATACCATCGGTTACAATACAGACACACACAGACACACACACACACACACACACACACACACACACACACACACACACACACACACACACACACACACACAGCATGCATGTGATAATGCAGGTGGCATGCAGCATTCACACAACACAGACCAGTGAATGCAGACCAGACATTCATAGTGGCAGTATGTACACTGCCCTGGTGGGGACAGTACAACAGGCAGGTGTCATTTAGTAGGCATGCAGTACACACATTCATGGTAGTTTGCATGCATCAGCGTGATACACCGTGTGGCCGCGGGCACGTTGAGTACACATGGCTGCCAACACTATGTAATGTACACCGCAAACATGTGCGGTATCATGTGGACATGTGAAGATGGTGTCCCACCGCATGCACCACATCACGATGGCTGTCATGGTGCAGTGTTATGTGTACAGTGTACAGATACAATGTATGTGTAACAGTGATGTCTGTGCAGGTACGTTTGCTGTGAGCTGTGTGCATAGCTGTACGGTGTGTGGTGCGGGCTCTGTGCCACTGCACAGTAGCAGGACACAGCTATGTGTCTGTGCGATGCGTGACCTGGACGCATTACATTGCCATGTCTGTAAGTCAGTTCAGCTGCTCACCAGCACATATATGGTGGACATTGGAGGCACCTGTAGTAGCTGTGGAGAGGAATTTCATGTCACTGGTGTACTACATAAGATGTCCAGGGTCCACTACATTGATGAACCCACTATGTGTGTACAGGGTGCAATGGTGAGTACCCACTGTGGATGTGCTGTGTGGCAACATGCCTGTAGGTATCAACCATGGCCTTGTCTGTCTGACTCATTGACAATTGTGTGTGGTAGACATTGTGCACACGGCCCTGTGGTGGCCCATGTGACATACACCCATACTAGTGTGACGTGTCACATTCTCTACGGATATGCTGACAGTGTGTATGTCTGCTATGTTGTGCATAGGTCATATCATGGTGTGGCAATGCTGCAGCCAGACATCCACGTGCATGGGACATGGCATGCGCCATATCACAACGTGTGCACCCGATGCAGGGGCATGGGTCACATTGGTAACACCTGTGCTCTGGCCAGATCACAGCTCACTCTGTGGTACTGTGTCCATACTGCACTGGCATACCAATGCATACTACACATGCAGCCATTGTGTAACACCTACATCATTGTATGCATAGCTGAATGCACGTAACACACCAATTGGTTGTGTGGTGTCATACCACTCTGATAACGGGTGTATCTACTGTACATGGGTGGTGTGTATGTCGGGTGGTGCGAGCTGTATACCGTTACGTGGGCACACACAGGTGAGCATGTCATGCCTAGACACATGGGGAATATCAATACAGCAGAACATGCGTTTGACTGGCAACAGACTTACCTGCAACAGACCCTTGTCCTTGCGACCGCCAGGCGTACCTGTAAAGGCATTACACAAAGGTATACACATTAGCCATTACTATCTCCACGGTCAGCACTGTGCATGACACATCATGCATGTGTGTGGTTGCATGTGCTATGCACATGTCTGCTAACACAACATAGCATACAATGGTTTGCATCTTGTGTGGCCATATACCTGGCATGTATTGCTATATCATGTGTTGTACTATGACACCCACACCCACGTCGCCTATCATACAAACATGCAACACTGACTTACCATGCGGCTCCAGGCTCATAGCTCGGGAGACACCCACCTCCACGATGGACGCAAGTGGTTCTGCGTGTTGTTCTGGGTGTCCCCAGACTGGCCAGGAGCTCCTCCGTAGCTGTGAGTGGGGGCTGTGTTGGTGGCCCACCACCTGTCCCACGTTGTTGCCTGGCGATTGCAGCGGCACGCTGTCTTGCATGCCGGATCAGGTCTGTGCAGTGCCTGCGGATTTGTTGGTAGCTGCGGTTGGTTCCGCCCACGCTGTTCACCCTCCTGCACAACTCCTCCCACATCTCCTGCCGTTCTTGTGCCTGCTGTGGCACATGGCTAAACAGGGCATTGTAGTTACTCTGGAGGTATGGTATGATGACCTCCTCCTCCTGTCGGCTAAATGGTGGAAGCCGGGAACGTGGCATTATCTGGAAGACATGATGATGGTGGCAGGTCACATTCACACTGCTGTGCTGGCATACTGTTGGAAATACATTGCTATGACATGTGCGACATCTGCACAGTGATCTGTGAAGGGCATCGTGGCGGTGACACAGCCGATGTTGTGGCTTCACACCATTGAGCACTGGGTGTCACATCATATCTGTGTGCCACCCCATCACACTGTGCACGCACCATGTAGATGTTAGCCTGCCATGGACATGTGTACCTGGCTGCACCTATGTCCATATCAGTTGGCATATGTCCCCATGTGACGTCTGTGCTACTGTTCACCTGTACGCTGTGTATATGTCAGTACACATCACGTCTGTGTCCATTGTGATCGTCAGCAGCGGCACTGTACACATACACATGGACACCTGCACATGCATGTGTTGTGCCATGTACTTCCACACAGCACTGTACCGGTGCTGGACAACTTGCCCCAGCTCACCTGTATTACGTATGTGATAGACATGGAGCAATGTGTAACCATGACACATTAGCAGGAAAGGCCATGCATAGCATGTACGCACACATTGTGCAGAGCATCACACAGCACCTGTAACATGACAGGGTGCATCGCCACCACATTACTACTGTGTATGGTTGATAGTGAGAGTGCCTTTTGTCCATTGCACCATGTGGGACTGTGATAGCTCATGCAGCCTTGCTGGTCATCTCTGCATGATATGACAGGGTATGCCACATACATGGCAATGGGTGTGACCCACCCAGGGGCTGACGGTATTGGCAGGGTGGCTGTCCATTGCTTTTGTCATAGCTGTGTGAATATGGACATTCAACATGTTTATCACCATGGTGTGGACACTGTCCTCCAGCGAGGTATGCTGTACGCTGCTTGTTGAGGGTGTGTGGTGCATGCAGGTATCACACATCCATGCATACACTGTAGCCCTGGCAGGTGCTATGTGCTGGGATGTTGATCGACACAGTGCTGTATGTGTTCACACACCGCTATCCCATGCACATGGATATCTGCCTGAACTGATGTGGGTAACACATATGTGTACATACATTTCCCGCTGCCACCCACATGTCTGCTGCTGCAGTACACACGGCCATCCCTCCCTGTGTGAATGTGGTGTTGGCCTCAGCAGAGGTATCCATGTATGGGGACATGGATGTTCACATAGCAGGCCCACTGATGGTATCGTCGATCTGACCATACACATATGATGCACCCCTCACACATACAACCCATTCATATTGTTGTTCACAATGGTGACACGGCTATATTGCTATGCGGAGCCATTCACAGACATACATACACAGAGGCATGCACGCCCATCTGTGTCATTGGCGGACTATTGGTGTGGTTTGGCACCTAACGTGTTTGACTGCAGGTGGCGCAGACCTACTGTGCACATGTCTACATGGTAGGCCTGTTCTACGGTAGGCATCTGTGATGTGCTGTGCACATCTCATACCTGCACATTTGGTTGTTGTCCATCGGTCCACAGGCCAGTGGTGGGACATACAGGGATGTTGCTGAACATATGTACATGCGACCCTGTACAACTGTGACGCTAGCCTCTCAGATGCTCATGTGTCGTGGACGTGAACACCGTACACACATGTGGTTGTGGGCCGCCGGCCATACCCATCTCCACCTGTGGGTTGCTATCATCCCACACACTCCTTGTACTGTATGTTCAGGCTATGCAGCTATGTGTGGCTTGTGTGCATACAGTACGATACTATGTGCCTTTGCACCCATCACAGACATTGTCACACAGGTACACCGGCAGCCATACACATCGCAGATTGTTGTCAGCATGTCACATGTGGTACACACCTAACACATCTCCTGCGGGACATGGTAATCTGTATGGGCATGTCCAGTAGTGACATACCACAGCTACCCCTACATGACGGCTATGCAGGACATGTCTGTGTACATCTACTGTGACATATACACAAGCAATGCCCCCTACCTACATCACATGGTACTACCTGTGGAGTATGTGCGTCTGCATCCATGCTATGGCCATAGATGACAATTGTACATCTATATGTGCAACATACCTCAGTGGCGTTGTCATGAGCACATGTTCCATGTGTCAATGCATTGTTTGTGTCTGTTGGGCAGTCATTGTTGTGCATGGTTTACATGGCTGACATAGTGTACTGTGTCTGATTCCAGGTACTTCATTGGGCTACCAGCATTGTACATTTCTACAGCACATTCCAGCCATCATGTAGCCAGCTTAGATGACAGTGGGAGGTGTTCCGCCATGTGCACATATGTCACACGGTACAAGGGTGACTGACACACATTGTCGGGACTGGGTTCTGACTGCTGTGGATGTGTGTACTGGTGTTGACAACCATGACTGCACCAGATGGTGTCTTCTGGATGTGTGACATTCACAACAAACACCCACATTCACATAGCAGCACATCGTCCACGACAATTGACATTCCTGCCTGAACACTGTATGCGGTATGTTTGTATGACCACTGCATATATCACTGGTGGCCACCAGCATGGCTGCCTACAACAGCAGTGTGTATCCTGTGCAAACATGGGTTACACCAGTCACACCACACCTGTGCCAGCTGGCCCTGTAGTGGGTGACAGTGCAGTTCCATTCATCATGTAACAGTATACATCGTGCACCAGTATGTTGCAGACATGTGAGCGGCTGTGCTACTCAACATATGCACACATGACACATCACCTGGTACACCATGTCTGCCTTGCCACCTGCTATTGTGACCACCCTGTGATGACATTATGCGGCCCACATGGGCGTGGACATGTGATGGCTCAATGGTGAATTAACCGTCCAGGTGTGTGTCTAGCCAGGTGTCCAGTAGCCACTGGTCTGCATGCAGGGATAGTCTACATTGGCCTACTCTGTCACTGGGACTGTTGACTATGGTCATACTGTTGTTATGCAGGCATGTGCTGTTTGTCCAGTCTGATAGTCGTGTTGAACCACACTACCGTGGCACACATGGCGTGTGGACATCTGGCTAAGGTGTGCAGCCCACATGTACATCTTCTCATGCTATGCTGCCTGTGCAGCGGTGTCACATGTCTGTCTCTGGCAGGGCTGTCACAGGTAGGCACAGCATGCAGTGATGTGTGACAATGCTTACACCCTCCACTGTGCTGTACACTAGCACTGCACACACAGTACAGCACACATGTCATTTATCTACGGTGCCTGGGACCTGCCTCCATGCCCTACACGGCACACCTGCCAGTCCAGATTGTACACAGATCATACCTCCCAGTCACATACCTGGACTGCAACACACACACAGGTGGGTGGTTCCCACACCACACCGTGATTTACACACATACTGTATTTTCCCATGACACATTGCATCATAGGTAGTCCATGTTCAGATACCCATGTTTGTGGCCACTACACACATTGTGACACGCGACAGTGCAGACACTGTACACCACAGGTTACATGCCAGTCGGGTTGGCATGCTGTACATTGCACCTGGGACAGTTGCTACTGCTATGTATTGCCAGCAACACGACCTTCCCTAGTATGGACTCTCACGTACCCACACATGCTTGGCCATGCAGTACGCATAGCTGGGTGACACATTACACGACATACCATACCTACACTACCCTCAGCATGCACCAAACCTCCATGTGTCTGTATGCTAGGCCTACACACCTCCCCCCTCTGTTTGCTGAACATCCATGCTTACCATCCCTGCTAGCCACACCCTAAGCACACAACCATAGCAGCATGCATGGTACATACACACTACAGCCGGTATTACTGACATCCACTGACAGAGGTAGTTGAGGGCATGGCACCCGTCCGATGGACAGTCTATGTGCCTATGCCAACAGTGATCACAGTGCACTTCTGCTACATTTACACACTGGTAGGGACCATGCTATTCCACACTGAGACATGGTGGTGCTGGCATTTTCACAGACGCCACAGTGGTATTCCTGTTCCATGCACACGTGCTGTATGGGCACATGTGCAGGCTGTTGCACGGTAGTTTTGTTCACCTGTGTGTTGTGTGTCACTTGACAGTCATGGTGTGTCCTGCTGGTGCATGACATACTCCACAGCTAGCTACCTACACATGACTGCCAGACATTGCAGTGTGGGCCCTCACGCAGTGTGGTGGTATGTCTCTGCTGTTTGACTACATCCACATTCAATGCAGCATACCACGGTCATGCAGGCATTGGCGACACAGATGTTGCTGGCATCCTGCCTGCCAATGGGGTACCTACCAACAATACACACTCTCACTCACTACAGGGTTCCAATCCTTGGCTGGACATTGTATTAACCCTGTGGACACATACATAGTACTGGCATGCACATGTTATGTCTGGGAACACAGTCCCAATGTCACCTCCAACCGCCGTAGTTGTTGTATCCCGCCAACCTGGCTGTTACATGTCTCTGCAGCAGCACACGTCAGTGACTGCTAGCCCATTCATGTCGTTGTGCACCCTGACCACCACACTACCACATCTATCACACTACACATGGATGGTACTGCATTGCACGTATGGGGCTGCATCTCTACACCCATGACTGGGCCATTCAGTATGGCACTGGGCCACATCTTGACATACATGCTTCACACACTCATTGACTACCTGCATGCCTTTCCTGGCACCCTTGTTGGGCTTCTGTGCACCACAGCACACCACATCCCATGCTGGCCACCTGTCATATTATTGCATGGGTGGTTGGGGTGGTACAGAGGATATCACATCAGACATGATCCGCTCTTTGCCCTTCAGCACCATTCCACTTTATGCTATTGACAGTGTACACATCCAGCATCACATATTACCCTATGTATCGGCATGTTACGCCATATGCCTTCTGTACAGTTCACACAGTGGTGCAGGCATATCATGCTGACTACAACATTTCAGGGACGTGTGGCATTGCACGTTCCTCAGACATGTGGCCCCTCATGCTCAGTATTTGCATACGTACAGTACCTGCTGTCACACAGTACTGTACATGCCTACATATACCACTTCTACATACCTGGCAGCATTCTAGCTCATCCTACTCATGTTGCTGACACCCATACAGGTGTCAGTGTGGCAGATATATCATGTAGATATCATTGCATCAGTTACATCACACATAGTGCATACACATCACCTTTGCATACTGACAG
This sequence comes from Protopterus annectens, assembly GCF_019279795.1. Classification (NCBI taxonomy): domain Eukaryota; kingdom Metazoa; phylum Chordata; order Ceratodontiformes; family Protopteridae; genus Protopterus; species Protopterus annectens. Next base: position 1,838,009,369 of record NC_056737.1, on the reverse strand, counting down.
TCATGCGGTGTGTATCACATGGATACTGTCCCTATACAGGCATATCACGTTGTACATGGTTGATGTACACACATGGCCCACATGGTGCTGTGGTTGCCATATTACACCATAAGCGTGGGTACACATGTGCAGGACTACACATTTCTGGACCGTATGTCTAGCTGATACCTTGGGTGCCCTTGTACCTGTGCCATACACACATGTACACGCAGGCCGTGTTACAATAACACATGTGTGGTGTACCTTACACAATGGATACAACGTTACATGTCTCAGTATAGTCATGCTGTGCTCTCTACCCAGCTCAGACAGTTGACATATGCAAATGACAGTCATGTAACACATCTGTGCTCACCTGCATGCCACTAACACAGGGGTGTAATGTACTCTGCCATGGGCCATGTTCTCCACAGTACTGATGCATGTAGTACTCCTACATGGCGTTTGCTGTGGGCAGGGGGGGAGGAGCAGTCCTGCATTTGTGCACACATGCCACATTGCTCAGCCCAGGCGTCTGTGTGACATCCACAGACTGGACACACACCATGCTGTGGGACATAGGTCCTGTGCACATCCCACAGGGGCACACTGTGTCACTAGTCATGTGATAGCTGCCTTGCTGGTAGGGTGACACAGACCCATGGTACCACCACAGCGGACGTATTGTATAGACATGACAGTTGACATCCAGTTCTGCCGTTCAGTGGACACTACCATGGGGGGGGGTGTCAGTACTGTGTACATTGCTCATGTGTTTACACACGGCCCTGCTGGACATCATTGTGGCACACATTGCACCTGCTATGGAACGTTTGGACATGGTCACTTGCTGTTACCTCCATTTGGGTACCTATTCTGCTACTACATTGTCCCATATGTGCAGGCCATACATATCTTGTGTATGTATATAACATTAGCCCATCGCTCCATCATGCATGCTATGCCTGTGATACTGTCTATGATTTGTGAACATATCCATCATGCCAGCTTTGCATTACACATAATTGACATAGTCCCCTACTGCGTGGGATAGGTGCGTCGTGCGCACATTCCGTATGACATCGACGGTATATGCCCATGCACATGTGTGCTGTGACACTATACATAAATGTCCTATCCTGCTGTGGCACTTCAGTGTTGGATATCCACTGCCAGCATCGGCGTGGGTGGTGGCATTGTTCTGTGTTTGCAACCCCTATGGCAGACCTGGGGTAGGGTTACCACCTGTGCCACTTTGCAAGGGACAGTCCCTCCTTGGGCAGTTGTGTCCTGACAAAATTTATCACAAATGGCAAATGTCCTGAGATTGTGGGACATCACTATATCCCATTCTTATGTAAGGGTTGCATAACATACTTATTTATGTATGTACATTCCTAACTGTTACAAGACACACAATAAGCAACTGAACTGCTACAAGACTACACTTTTCTTTATGCAGAGTAGAGTTCTAACCTTTGTACTGACCATGGGTATGTGTCCACCTGTAACATCTGAAGTGTGTCCCGACGATTTCCCACTTTGGCCTTTTGAAAGGGTGGCAAGCCGGCCCTGGGGTTATCCCGGGTGTTTACATGTTGTCCCACTGCTGTGCACACGTTGTCCACAGTTGTTGGTATGCTGCGCGTTTTAGCATTACATATCCAACCTTCGCCTCTCTCTGCCTGATGGACAGGTATCTTTACCTACACACACCGTTCACATACTGTACAGATTCGTCATACGTATCGTGCGTTACACACCAGTACATGTCGTGGGTTCGACATACCTTTCCGGCCTTTTGTTCTGAGTTCGTCTCTATTCCCTTGTTTCTCTTTCTCTAGTTTGTATGCGTTCGGTATGAACATACGGTTTGAATATCCAGGGAGTCTTCCTTATATTCGTCGTCGCCTGATGCATGTGGGTTAATCAGGCCAATAGCTGTTCCTCGGTGTGTACTTATGCATATCAGCGGTGATCCCCCTTCCTTTCGTTCGTTACGCGTCGGCACTAGGCCATGGTTCTTTCCTCGTGTGGCCGTTGGTTATTTGCAATACCTTCGTGAGGATGGTATGTATTGTATCATGTTTGTGTGACTGCATCCGCTATGTGTGGTGTCGGGTACATTTCGCTGTGGTGTTAGCCGTGGATTGTGTGTGTTGGGTATGGTATTGTGTTCGACATGTGGGTCCCCGTATCCTGGCGGCGTCTGTCGATGGTGTTGTGCATTCAAATGTGTTACATGGCTGTTATTTTCCTGTACATAGCGAATGCATGGATGCATGAGCCGCTGCTAGTGTTTCCCAGGAGCTTGTTGTGGGTATGCCGCTGTCATTCACTGCCTGTATGTGTTTGCTACGGTTTTAGCTGTCATCCCTTTGATATGTGCAATGGGGTATATCTGCGGATGTGGGTGACGGTGCAGGTGTGAGTCTTGCATTTATACATACCAGATATGCTTGTGTGTGTGCTCCATCCCTGCTTGGGGAGCTGCGGGTTACCTGTCTGTTGTTCCGGGAATGTTTGTTTTGTTGATGTCGTCTGCTGTCGGTATCGCCTGCATGTGTGCTTCCTGCACGTATTCCTCCTTCACATCGGTTATATATCTGCGGATGTTCGTCCGTGCCTACCATCCATTGGCATTTTGTCGCTGATAGTTACGGTGATTGTGGTCCTATACTTGGGGCGGACTGTATGCTACCGGTAGCTTCCTATTCGTGTGCCGCTTGCTTACGTCACGGTCGTGGAACACACCGCGGTATTTACCGGACCGTGAGTGTTCACGATCGGTGCCGGGATGGCACATTCGTATTTTCGCCGTACATGCCTGATGCTGTGTAACGTTGCCGGCGGACCGTGTGGAGTCTACGTTATGGCCGCCATACCTACGGTCGTGGTTTGTACATCGTCCTTTGCATCTCCTGTTTGCTATGGCCCTGTGGTACACTTTGGGACATTTGCGCTTTGCATCATTTTACGTCGCCACGTGCATAGCCACTGAGGAGATGTCAGTACTACTTTGTGGGTACTGCTGTACATACGCCTATGGTTCCTGTACTGTATGCCTACGCCTGTTATTACACTCCGCCTGTGACATGTCACCTTCATACACAGTTTACACTGGCACACATTACACACACACAGCGGAACACACGACAACCTCACCTCACACATACACATATTGCCGCCATGGCTGTCAACCTTCTATTTCCGGAGTGGGGAACACACACAGTAGTAATGTGAAACACATGGGCATAATGTGGAACACATAGTAATGGCATAGTGACAACTTCAGCTAAGTAGGTCATAGGTTGATTATGATATGCTGATTTACTTACAGTGAGGAACCTTTACTAACTTACTATGAGTACATTCTATTTACCAGGATGTCATTTATATACATTCCTAACAATGGATGTTTGAGAGACATTTTCAATGTGGACCTTGGAGGAACTGCGAGGAACATGAACTGTTTTACACCCCAAATGAGTGCGTTCCTCATAATGTCGTACACTTCACTGGTATGCTTTCCGCTTCGCACCGACGGTTGACCACAATACCTCGTTGGCGCATCGCGGTGGCGGCGTGTATCTCCGCACTCATGTCCTATGGATATGACACGCACATATGTAGGGTTGCCACCTTTTCAAATGGCCAAAGTGGGACATTTTTAGTAGAAACGTCAGATTTTGCATGCCAACACATACCCACGGCCAGTACAAAGGACAGCGATTCACTTTTTTGACGGAATACAAAGCTGTAGCATTACAGTTGCTTATTCTGTTTATTATCATATTTAGATGTTTCTTCTACAAACTAACTGTTTTCTGCAACTAATAAAGTAATTATGGGAAATGGTTTTGTCCTACAATCTCAGGACATTTGCCATTTTGTCAATGTTTTTGCAGGACACAACTGCCCAAAGGTGGACTGTCCCTCTGGCGTGGGACAGGTGGTGACCCTACACATATCCCGTTACTGTACCGTGGACTGGTGACCATCCCGACACGCGGATATGTATTGATGCAGGTTAACATTTCCATGGCTGGCGTTACCTGCCCTGCCCACCCTCCAGGATGATCGGGTTGTCGGTCACTATGTTTAATATGTGGTGATTTCGTCTTACTTATCTGTGAACTTGCATCCCTGGGTTCCATATTACCCTGTTGTACTTTCTATCTGTGTATGCGTACATATATTTCTACATGTGTACTGATATGTATTTCCGTATCTGTGTATGCACATGCGTACATGTGTGGTCGACTTGCGGCGATAGTGGCAGCATATGGCTACGCCGTGTGCTGTTGAACCGGCGTGCGTTGAGGTGTTGGCGTTCCATGCTCTGCTGGCTATTGGGTGTGCAGTGTTTGGACGGTGCCTTTGTTGGAGTCACACATACGTCCGCACATTACCTCTGGTACACATTACGGGCGGACATGTTTGTGTGGCGTCCATTTTACTGTGTGTGCAGGTCAGGAGGTGTCAGTCCATGGGGCCTACACTGTCAAAGTATGTGCTATCGTTCCCTCTTTGCCAGGGCGTAGGCATATTGGGCGCCTCTGTCTACCTACTGGGGCTGGCTCAGTGTGTCCGTGGCGCCCGCGCCCTGTGCCTGTGCTTGCCCTGGCAGTTGTGGCGGGCTTGGTGGCCCTCCGGCATTATGTCCCTGCAGCAGCTGTTTCCGCAGAATCATATTGTGTAGCATACAACATACTATGAATATGTGGGCACTTGTGCCTGGAGAGTACTGCAAGGCTCCACGGATGTATCCAAGCACCGGAACCGTGATTTCAAGATCCCGAACACACGCTCTATGATTATTCTCGTTTGTGCGTGTGCCTCATTATGGCGTTCTTGCATGTGTGTGTGTGCATTTCTGATGGGTGTCATCAACCACAGCTCCAGTGCGTAGCCAGCATCCCCCACAAGGTGACCTTGTGTGATGTCCCCACTGGCGAATACCTGATACAGCTGTGAGGCATGCCAGATATGGGAGTCGTGGTAGCTTCCAGGGCTGCCAGCACACACATCCATGATAATGCCCTGCGCATTGCACACGACCTGGCAATTGATGGAGGGGTATCCCTTGCGGTTTATGTAGCGTCTACCCTGCTCCCCAGGTGGTGACTTAATTTCTATGTGCGTACAGTCTATCGCACCCAGGACCTCCGGTATTGTGCCACACGGTGGAAGCGGCGCATATTGCTAGCCAACTCCTCCTGAGATGTGGGGAACTTTATGTGCTCATGGGCATGTGGTAACATGGCATCCAGGAACTGGTGTAGTACCCTGGATGCTGATGCCTGTGAGATGCCCATTATGTCCACGGTGGGCCTTTGAAAGGTACCTGTAGCCAGTATTCGCAAGCTCACACATACCTTTGTGTCCACTGGGATGGGCTCCCCTCTGTTGTCTCTTGTTCTCAGGCGCGGCCGGCACAGCTCCACTATTTGCTGTAACGTGTCCCTGTCCACCCTGTAGCGCTCTACTATCTCCAGGTCTCGCAGCCCCTGGTAGGTCACCCTTGGTCTGAACACTCTCCTTCTCCTGTGAGGCCTCACGGTGGTTGTCGGCACCACCCTCCGCAACTCCGTCTGTCTCTGCCACATACCTATGCATCACGCCACGGCGGCACCCAGCATATACATGTTAAAAGTTCCCGTCTGTTTACACCCTACGGTGCGGCGTTTGGGAAATCGCTGTGTGTTGTGCGCATTCACATTTATTACTGTTGTGCTGTATACCCGGTGAAGTCATTGGGTGTGTCTGTGCGGCCCTATCCATGGATTATTTCCGTGGTTTTACGCTTGAAGCTGCAACGGTACTGCCTGTAGTGTTACATTACAGTTGCCTGCATTGCCTTCGCCTGGCATCTTACATTACTGCATCCTGCAGGCACATGGCATATGATGCATTTTATCTGCAGCTGCAGTTATGCTACCTCTGTACTTGGCTGTGCTATTTCGGTTCTTTGCTCTTTGCATTTCTACTACATCCCCTATTATCTTTGCTCTCATATGCCTCCCCTTTCCCGTTCTGCAGGAGTCTGCATGCAGACTTATCAGCTGCAGGCGTTTGCCCTTCCTGCATTGATTGGTGTTAATTGCTCGTTACGGATACATTTACACTGCTTCCGCATTTCCTCGTATTCTCCGCATTACCTTCCTATATCCCTGGTTGTTGCCGGTGAGGCCGTCACATGACTGGTTTCAGGAACGTAGTCATCCTCGTGCACATGCATTTGTACGCGCATTCTGTACTGTCAGCGCATCTATTTCCTAACACGCCAGTCCTGATGCTGTGATGTGCATTGTACAGCCCAGATTTGCTGTCCTCCAATATCCTTCCTCCTACAGTGGCACACCCCTGTGTGATTGACATGTATCTCGTGTAGGCCACTCCTCGGTGTTGTACCGCTACGCCGTTTGCTCCATCCTTACGCTGGCGCCGTTTTTGCGATTCACTATTATCTGCCTCATTTGCATGGAATTGACTACTAATACCTGGTTACGGCGCCGGACACCGCCTCCACTCCTTGACAACCATTGCGCTGGGGTTGCAGCTTTACATACATACTATGGTGTGTGGTGGCTGTGCAGCTGATTTGTGTTCTAATGCTCTTTTCGGACATTATCATATTATTTCATTGCTTTACAACTTCTGTGCACACATCCCGGGGGTCTGCTGTTCTTTCTCACGTGCCATTTATGTCATTTTTTACATTTTGTGCATATTTTCTTTGGACATTCTCGGTGCCTTTCCACATTGGCATATTGCACCTATATGATACCTGACTTTGACAGCCTTCCGTTACTCCTCCGGTATGTTTGGGTAAATGTAAACCGTTTTTTTTGGTTTACATTGCCGTGCCCTTACGCTACGCCTGCGCCACTTCGTGGATCGCTATTTGCCCTCATTTGCATGGTGCAATACCGCACACAGTGTGTTTTGCATACCTACGCCGGGGGCGGGGACGGTCCGGCGCACGCCGGTAGTGCACGTGGAATTCATTCATACCTGAATCGCTAAGCAGCCATATTTGGCGTTATAACGCCGACGCTATGCTGGCGCCTGGCGCAAGGTTCATGAATCCCGGGGTATATCTATCCATCTGTATATATACATACATACTCACTTATATCTGTGTTTCAGCAGCTAAACAGTAAAATATTCTACTTTGATATATTAAAGGATTGTTAGTTCTAATCTCACATTCTTATATTAGATTCGTAGATTTTGCTAGCGCTTGCAATAATGATTACCTACTGATTTTTGTTGGATATGTTAGAAATGTCTGGATACAATACTGAATAATATGAAATGTGTTACTCAATATTGTGTTTTCATTAATACCAAAAATTTCTAATGTTTGGATGGCAAGTATGCTGATGATATACAAACTGGATGTATGGTCACCACACCTCATGATTTTTGACATATTTAATAAGTACATGAGCCAAGTAGCCTTGTGGTTAAATCAAAATGGGTTAAGAGTAAATAATGAGAAATGCAGTGTTCTGCACTTTGGTAGAGCTGGTGTTCATTTAACCTGAAACTTGGGACTATTGATCTACAGAATCTGACAAGAGTATACAGATCTAGGCATTATTGTCAGCAATAATTTTAAATAGGACTAATTTTCAGAAAATAAAAAATAAATCGATTCAATTAGTTGATTTAATTCCAAGAAATTTTGATATAGGGAACAAAGAAGCTGTTAAGAAAGTGTTCATATTTTATATTTGACCAATTATAGAATACAATAGTCTATTTTGTTTATAAAAGGGTGACTTACAATTACTTGAAGGCATACAATGTAAATTTACGAAGACAATTCCAGAGACTGGTGGTAACTCATGTCATTCTAGACTTGAAAGCCTTTGAAAAGAAGGGTTACGTCTGCTGTTAAATATTGAGATACTGGATTCAAGTAAAGCAAGAAGAAGGAGCAGGTCACATGTATAGAATGAATATCAGTAGACCTGTATTGAGAACCAGATATTTAAGTCAATCAATGGTATACTTGTGGAATGGATTACCATTGTTTATTCAACAAGTGAGCACATTATATATTTAAAAAAAAAACAGTTGGACATATGGATGGACACAAGAGCTTACACATTTGTAACAGAGTCAACATTTTAATTTGGTCTTTGGCCCCGTCACAGTTTTAATTGAAGTTGTGATGATATGGGCAAGTGCCAGCACAGCCAGCTGGAGTTTTGTAAAGAATGATATGTCCTTTGAATATCAAACTGATTTATACAAAATGCTTATGTTACAACCCTATGTTGTTTGTATATCAAACTGATTTTGTACAGATGCTTGTGCTGAAAATGTATTTGTGAGCTTTGCTTATTTTGAAATGCATCAACAGTGTACCCTGCTGAAATGAAGAAAAATGTGCATGTATTATTGCAGCTGAATTAAATGTATATGTTTTAATAGAGGATACTAGCACAGCAGAGGTTAACTTTAAGAAAAATAAGGGAGAATTACTAGTCAATCCAAATTTTAATATTCATATAAAGAGGATTTCAGCTTATATTACAAAACTAAAAGATTTTAATGACTTAATTTCGACATAAGTGCTGAATTTTGTAAAACTTAATAATATGGATGATACTTCTGAAATTTACATCTGGGATGCCCTAAAAGCTTTTTTATATGGTAGAATAATTAATTGGTACAACAAAAAAAGAAAATCGTGGGACAAAGAACTACAATATATTCAATGTAAATTAGATAATTTGAAACTTAGTGCTATGGGAGATAAAGATAAAACTGATAAAAGGAATGAAATAAACACTTTGAATAATAAATTCTTAGTGATATTAAATCATAAAACAATGATTAATATAGAAACATTCAAATTTATTAATCTCTCTATTAATCCCAGATCCTTAAATATCCTTGCAAATAAAACAAAAAGGATTAAATAAAGTAAATCATATTAATGAAATATTCTCCCCTAAAAAGAATAATATGGCCTCCGATCTTCATAATATCCTAACCGATTTTAGAGATTTTTTTCTAAACATTAATCAGACGTCTAATGTACTTAACCCTAAAGAGGAAATTAAAACATTTATTAATAAATACATTAAAAAGGCTATCAGAGGAACAAGTGACTATCTTTGACAAGGAATACCAGAAATACAAGGTTGAGGGAACTGAATTTTGTCTGCGACATAAACAGTACATGCTGGAGAGAGAGGTGCATCCCAGAGACTGCTCCTCTGTGGAGCATTACCCAGTTTAAGCACAACCTAGAAAAGTGGATGGAGAAAAGGAAATTTACACTGGGCCTGGCACCCATGTTCCTTATGGACAGAGGTACCATATAAAATTATGACCCTCATTGTCCTGTTTGGATGCATAACATTATCCTTTTGGGAAAACTTGGCTAGGCTTATAAAGGCCCCTTGGGTCATTAGCCTAGTAACAATCTATGAATCTATGAATCTATAAGCAAATATCATTCAAAGACATACAAACCCAAATTACCAAGCTAACGCAAAACAAAGCACCAGATAACGATGGCATAATTCCTGAAATTTATAAATTATTACCTACGAATACTCTAAAATTGCTTCACAAAGTATTTAATCATGTTCAGGATGAAAAGATAATTCCACCCTCTTGGAAATATACTTTTATTTCCCCTATATTGAAAACTAATAAAGACCCCACAAAGTGTTCTTCCTATAGATCCATTTCCCTATTAAACACTGATTACAAAATATGTCCATTTATGCAGATAGACTTAAAAATTATTTTTACCTAATTTAGTTGATGATGACCAAATGGGTTTTATAGTTAATAGAACTTCATATGACAACATTAAAAAAGTATTAACCTTGATTGACTCAGTGAAAATCTCAATAAAAACTTAACCCTAGTCAGCCTAGATATAAATTGTGTTTTTGACTCAATTTCTTGGAAATATTTGTTCATTTTATTAAAGGAATTAAATTTCTCCAATAATTGTATACATCTTATTACTCAGCTATATAATGGTAGTCAAGCTTATATTAAAATTGCTACTAGTATTTCTCAAAATATACTAATAATTAAAGGTACCAAGCAAGGATGTCCCCTATCCCCTTTATTGTTTACATTAATTATTGAGCCATGGGCAAATTTAATAAGAGATGACAGAAATATTGAAGGATACAAATTAACCTCTAGTATGTCATATAAAATACAAATGTTTGCAGACAACATATGGATCACTCTTGGGGGTAATAGCGAATCTATACAAAAAATATGGAACATTTCCAACAAAATTCCAGTCTTACCTTTAATAATAATAAAACACAAATTATTTTAACAGGATCAAAAAATACAACATACTTGATGAATATAAAAAAATATATAGCTCAATCTCAACAAATAGTATACCTAGGAATAATTATTACTAACAATATTAAAGATACTATCCAAATAAACTACAATAAAAGTTTACTACTTATAGAAAATTTAATAATCAAATGGAACAAAATTCCCTTTTCTATGGATGATAAACTTTTAATCATAAAGATGATTCTTCTCCCAAAAATTTTATATATAATTCAATCTATATCTATACCTCCTCCTTACCAAGTAATCAACTATTTAAATTCAATGATTCAAAAATTTTTATGGTATCCAAATAAACCTGTTGGATATGCTACACTTAAAGAAATCCCAATCCCTCAGAGCCACACGCTCCAGGGATCTAAACCTTGTCATCACAATAAACAAAACATGCTGGAGGGATAGGTTCCTGACCCAGAGGCTCCCCAGACTCTGGAATAGATTGCCCATACATGTCAAGCAGAGCGCATCTTTGGCCCTCATCAAAAGTAACCTTGATGATTGGATGGGAGAAAGGAACTTCACCCCGGGGATCATGTCAGTCGCCCTGCTAGACAGGGGTCCAGGGAAGTAAATAGTGTGGGAAGAAATAGCCAGGGAATTATTATGGCTAGGCTTCTATATGCCCTAGGGCTGATAGCCTAGTACCAACCTAGGAACCTATGAACCTAGGATTGCACTTACATATCATATTAATAATTGGGGTAATGGTGGTATAGCTTTCAAAAATCTAGAAATGTATTCAGTTTCATCAGTGTTTAACACAATCTCTAATCTCATTGATATGGAATACACTACTAAGTGGAAAGAGATACTAGACATATTATCACAATATTTGAAAGATATAAATAGCTCCTATAAGCTAAATCTAATCAGTAATTATTTTATTTGAAGGTTAAAAGATTATTTTTCTTCCCTTAATTTTAAATCCAAGGGTATAGTTTTACTCTTAAAATCTTTGAAAAAATTATATATTTAAATATAACATATATAAGAATTTGATTTTTCTATTTTTTTCTATTGTATACACACATGGAGCCATTTTTTCTTCAGATTATGCAAAAATGTCTTATTTTCAACAAAAACATTTAATATTTTAGCATCAAATGATGATAAATAATTAGTTAAAATCTAATATTTCACTTATGGAAAAGTATACATTTGATACCTTTTCATGGCTGCATCTACAAGAAGCTAGGCAATATGCATTGATTAAACTGGATCCAATGTCTCCTACAACAAGAAAATCAATCCCTAAACTAATACATTATATGATTTTATCAGTTCAGCATAAGTCTCCTATTAAAAATAAGCTGTCATGCATTTATTTGGCAATTAAGTGTGATTTAGAAACACATTCAGATAACTACTAGAAATACGTTTCTTCAATTAATAATAATTTTCCCTCTGAGAAAGACAAATTGAATATACTACAATCAGCAAGTATGACCACATCATCACTAAAGTGGAGATTGTTCACTTTGAGATTTTTACATAGATCATTTCTCACCCCATATAATATAAGTAAGATTAGTAAGAAGAATGTAACATGTTGGAGATGTAACAATTAAATCAATGCAGAGTGGTCTCATATGTTCTACAATTGCTCATATTTAAGAAAATTATGGGATCGTATTAACAATTTCTTGCAAACAATCTTTACTGATAATTTTACTATCTCTAAATCGCTTGTATTATTTAATACGCCAGTCCCAGATTGTATAAGGGAAAATAAATACCCTTTAGTTTGCTCTATATTATCTGTTGCCGGGAAAACAATCACAAAGAACTGGAAATCTAATACATCATCCACATTTCAGGAATTTAAAAATCTCCTCCTTGAAACATGCAATTTAGAAATGTTGACTATCAAAGCTAGATTCTCTAGGAATACTACTTTATATATATCATGGAACATCATATATGATCTACTGGAAACATAATTTATTAAATTATGTAAACAGATGATTTTTATTAATCCTACTGTAACATCAATATATTTTACTTGATAAACATCTTTGTACATAGTTTTGTTGTTGTTCTGTATGCAAGAAGAATTTTTTTTTTTACTTAAAAAAGGATGTATATCTTTATGGAAATATTTGTATATTCTGACAATGAGTTTAATAAAAATTGTTTAAAAAAAAGAAAAATAAGGGAAATGTAAATGAGCTGTTAAACCATTAAAACATCACCCTACAGTGTTGAATAGGACTGGAGATGATGCGTCTAGGAAACAGCCTTTGTCCATTAGCTCAGTGAAAAGAGGGGAGGCCCCTGGCACTGCCATAAACATTTGGATGTGTATTGTGGCTGTCTGTGCTAACTTCCTGTCTCAGCTTCAAAAGGGAATAATGTGAGAACCTAGAGCCAGGTGACTAGCTGAGCTCATTCTGCCACCTCTCTCGGAAATTATATTTTAGATATCACAAAGAGAAATCTCAGAGTATTGAGTATTCTGTTTGGGAAGCCTGACTAGAAAAAAACATCACCCACAGCATCTTGCCTTGTGGTAGCAAGTAACTTAAGTAGGGAACAGTAATTCTTTTAGATTCAGTCAGGAATATAGTGAAGCTTAGTTTAGAGAGTGTTTTCTTTATTTGTATGAGTCTGTCCATCAATGTTAATTTCAGTACTTTCTGTGATTTGAACTCTATGGTTTACTGTAAATATATATTCAATATTTTCCAGTTATTTTGTTATTTATTATTAAATATATTTACAACTTTTATTGTGGCTGGTCCTTGTAGAAAGTATCTAACCTTTGAGAGTACTTATATTTATTTGGTGACACTGTGTGGGCCATTCCAGAAGGCTTAGCCTTCTTGGTGAACTACTACCATTTGTATTAGTGTTAATATTACACAGTATAATTGGAGATACCCTTTTAAGAGCCTTATAGTAACTGACTGGTGGCATTGATAACTGACTTATAGTCAGGGCAAAGTTGGTAGAGCGGGTAATCTGTGCCAGCCTTTCACAGGTGTGTGTGTGTGTGTGTGTGTGTGTGTGTGTGTGTGTGTGTGTGTGTGTGAGAGAGAGAAAATCATCTCAGTGTGTGTGTGTGTGTGTGTGTGTGTGTGTGTGTGTGTGTGTGTGTGTGTGTGTGTGAGTGAGCTACTTGGGGCAGGGACATGAAGCACTGAGAGCATGCTGAAGGACTTGGCTTGGACACTCAGCTGAGAACCTAACCCTACATCTGTACCAGTGGGGAGTCTTATTGGGGACCTGGAGGGAGACAGATATAGAGAGACATCCAGACCCCTGCCTGAGTGTGTTCCCTGTGTGCTCTGAAGGGAAAGAATTTCTAATAATAATTAATTTACTTAATAATTAATCAAATAATTAATTAATAATAATTAATAATAATTAAGGGAAATAATTTCTTAAGAAAGGTCTGCATCTGGAAATACTTAGTGTGTCCATTTGTATTCCAAGTGCACGTTGCTCTCCAGTGTCAGTGGTGAGAATTTAGGCGCCTTGATTACTGAGTGGGGACGACACATATTGGTGGCCATCACATATTAGTAGTAGTGGTGGGCATCACAGAAATATTGAACTATACTCCATTATTTTCATCATGCAAGTAACTTTTATTTATAGCAATGTGATAGCTCAAAAGAAACAATGTTCACATTTTGCACATCTTATGCCAATGATTATAACTTAAGAATTGTAATGCATTTTAGGGAATGTACTTTCTTAAAAGGACAATGCTATACAGTTTTCTTAAAATGGCATTTGCTCTTTCACATGTATACAACATGAACAAAAATTATACACTTTTTTCCACTTATTACAACACGTCCCCTTTTAAAAGAAAATCTCATTTTTCAAAATTGTGAAGTACAATGAAGCACAATTGATATATCATATGTTCAGCACTATTGGCTTACCCTGCAAAAGCATATGATTAATACACATGAACAATATAATTATTTACAAAACATTAAGAAATATATTGTTAGCAATTAGTTAACTGCCCCACTGAATATGTCATAACTTTGTAAATGCTTTGAGATATGAATTGTTCACCCATTTTTTTGTCACTTGAAGACCATTCAGATTAGAACTGGTAACGGAGTGAGAACCTGTGGAAGAAAAACTTTGAGATATACTGTTATAGTAAGCATTAGAACTTTTACAGTCACTAGACAAAACAGTCAGCTGGACAAGAATAGGAACACTCATACCTGACTGCATTGATTGGACAGCATATGGTCTGTCACTGCAATTAGGTGAGCTCGAACTTCCACCCTTATCTCAAATATTCAGTTGAGGTAGCTCTTTTGTCAGTACACAAATGGATTTGCTAGTCATTAATCACGTTATTTTCACCTTTGACTGGTTCTATGGGTTTTCTGGAACACTGCATTCAGGTTGACACTCATCAGGAACCAAATGGATATTTCATTAGTTTTGTCAAGCTAAGGTACCATCTTCAGTTAATACAATGTAGGAATATTGCTTAGGGGTTTTCTGTCATGCTGCACCTGCGGTGTCCTACTTTTTCTTCCCCTCTAACTTACGTGGACAGCTTGACCTGGTGCAGGCCAGGTAGTCAGTGTGCAGAATTATATCAATCATGAAATGTTTTGGTCATTTTGTTTGTATTATATGGATATGTCTAGACACAAGTTTTGAATCTTATCAGTGACACGTTAGTTCATTTTTGTCTTCCAAGCGTTATCTGTGAAGGACTTACTCCAGTGACATGGTGTGGAATAGCTTGATATTCCATGAGAGCTCTCTGAGGATCTGACTGTCTTAATAGTTTCTTGGCAGTTTGTACTGCTCTCTCAGCTTAGCCATTTTATTGTGGATAATGAGGAATTGAGAGTACACGTGAAACCATACTCAGCAACTTTTAGTTATGTACTCACCATAACTTTAGATGTTTGGGATCCATCTCGCCTACATTCAGTACTGATGGGCTCGGAGCCGATCCTCGGCTCCGACTCGGCACGCTATGCTATAGAGTGAAGCCTCTTATTGGCTGAGCTATTTTTTATCCCAGGATGCACCACCACTAATCCCCCAGATCTTGTTTGTCCGCATTCATGCACACACACATAACTTGTTTATATAACATTGCCAGATGTTTCAAGATGAAACAATAGAATTCGGACCGTCCAGTCTCTTCTGATCTCCAAGGCAGGGGTATGGAGGGTGGGTTATTGGGAATGTAGGCGAGATGGATCCCAAACATCTAAAGTTATGGTGAGTACATAACTAAAAGATGTTATGTGATCCTATCTCACCTACATTCAGTACTGATGGGACAGCGTCCCTAGCACCTAAATCCTGGGTGGCTCACTGGAAAACACTCCTGAGCACTGTGGAACCAAATGAAGCTCACCCCCGAGATGCCACATCCAATTTGTAGTGGGAAATGAAAGTGTGCGGGGAAGACCATGTAGCCGCAGCACAAATGTCACTAATGGCAAGCTTAGAATGGAATGCTATTGAAGTAGCCATAGCTCTTGTAGAGTGAGCTTTGACAGAGGTCGTAAGCTCTTTATTAGAAGAGGAATAAGCTTGACTAATACAGTCCCTGATCAATTTGGCAATAGTGACCTTTGTGACGGCTTTGCCTAATTTATTATCCGAAAAGGACACAAACAATTGATCTGTTTTCCTTGTTTGTTTGGTCCTATCTAAATAAAAACACAATTGCCTGTGGACATCCAATGTGTGGAATATGTATTCCGCTTTGTTAGAGTACTTTGGAAAGAAAACTGGAAGTTCTAATGACTGTTGTAGGCAAAAACTGGAACAAACTTTAGGGACAAAGGATGGATTAGGCCTGAGAGATACTCTATCTGTGTGAAAAACCAGGTACGGTGGTTTTACAGATAGAGCTTGAAGCTCTGAAACCCTTCTGGCAGAAGTAATCGCAACCAGAAAAGCAGTTTTCCAAGATAGAAATTTCAAATCACATGTTGCTGCCAGCTCGAAGGGAGAGGAGGTTAAGGCACGTAACACCACATCGAGATCCCATGGAGGAGCAGGATGAGAAATCGGAGGTCGTAAGAGTGCAGCACCTTTCATGAAGGTCTTACACAATCTGTTGCTCATTAAAGGTGGGTTTATAGATTCATGAAAATTGGAAATAGCTGCCAATTGGACCTTGATGGTAGAGACTGAAGAACCTTGATTGAATAGGGAAGTTAGAAATTATAGGACTTCCGATACAGGAATAGTGATGGGATCCAGACCCCGGAGTTGAGCCCAAATAGCAAATCTCTTCCATTTGCTGGTATACAATTTCTTGGTGGCAGACTTGTGGGCCGAAGATAAAATATGTATGACTTCCGGGTCTAAGGTATGATTCCTGACTATAGTCGGAAGAGGAGGAGCCAAGCTGTTAACTTCAAAGTGTGAAGGGACTGGTGGAGTAGTCCCGACTGATGAATTAATAGGTCTGGAATCTGGTCCAGGAACCATGAACCGTCCAGTGCATATTTCCGAAGATAGGGGAACCATACCTGACAAGGCCAGTAAGGAGCAACTAGGATCATTTTGCTCCCCAAGTGAGACGCCTTTTGGATCACTCTGGGAAGGAGGGGAACTGGAGGGAAGGCGTATAGCAAGCCGGTGGGCCAAGGATGGGCTAGTGCGTCCATAGGGCTCTCCCCCGGAGCTGGAGTGAGGGAGAAGAACTTTTTGCACTTCGCATTCAGCGGGGTTGCGAAGAGGTCGCAACAAGGAATTCCCCATTTGCTGAAAATCTGAGCTGCCACTGTATTGTTCAGAGACCACTCGTGAGGAGAGAGGATAGTTCTGCTCAGTCTGTCGGCTATCACGTTGGATTTGCCAGGGATATGGGTTGCTATCAGAAAACGTTTGGTCGCCACTGCCCATTCCCAAACTCTCATGGCCTCTCTGCAAAGAGGGTAGGATCTGGTCCCTCCCTGCTTGTTCAGATACCATACCACTGACATGTTGTCGGAGTGGATGGCAATTACGCCCTGAGGGAGGTAATCGTGGAGGGCTTGTAGAGACAGAAGCACCGCCCTCATTTCCAAAATGTTGATATGAATAAGACTCTCTTCTGAATGCCATTTGCCTTGGACTGACCTGCCCAGGGAATGCCCCCCCCCACCCCATCTGGGAGGCATCCGTAGTCAAAGTGGCTATCGGAGGAGGTGGAACAAAGGGTCATCCCTGATCCAGATTGGAGGGCACCAGCCACCAGCGAAGGTCCCGTTTGCATGTTTCCGTGATCCGTATGAAGTGATTGAGAGGGAGATCCTGAAAGGACCACTGTGTCGAAAGAAGCCACTGGAGAATTCTCATATGCAACCTTGCTAGGGGGACTAGAAGAACAGTGGCTGACATAGATCCCAATAGCTGCAGGACCATTCTCGCTGGAGCTTTGGATCTGGGAAGCAAGGCTCGAACTTGAGCCTGTAAGGTTTGTATCCTTTCTGTAGGAAGATAGACCCGCATTCTGTTTGAGTCTATCTCTACTCCGATGAATCTTATGCGTTGAGATGGCAGCAACACAGACTTTGGCCAATTGAAGGTGATTCCAAGGGAAGTGCCCAGTGATATTGTGGCTTGTAGATTCTGCAATAGTAGACGCCTGGAGGTGGCAGTTAGGAGCCAGTTATCCAGATACGGAAACACCTGGAATCCTAGACTCCTCAGGTGAGCAGTCACGACCACCAAACATTTGGTGAACACCCTGGGGGCTGTGGTGAGACCAAAGGGCAGCGCGTGGAACTGAAAATGACTGTCTCCTAGGCTGAAGCGCAAATGTCTCCTGGGCGCCTGATCTACCATGATGTGGTAATAAGCGTCCTGGAGATCTATGGAGCACATCCAAACACCTTTCTCCAGCAGTGGAAGAATGGATTGCAAGGTGACCATTCGGAACTTGGACTTTTTGACTGAATGATTTAGAATGCTGAGATCCAAAATGGGCCTCAAGTCCCCGGTCTTTTTTGGCACCAAAAAGAGTCTTGAGTAAGTCCCTAACCCGATCTGGTCTGCGGGGCCGGTTGGATGACTCCTTTTTGAAGCAGCTTTGAGACTTCTAAGGCTGCAATTTCCCGTTGACTGGGTGGCGGGTCCGGGATTTTCTTGGACGGAGGTGGGGAGTGAGAAAAAGGGATGTTGTAACCTCTGGCGATAATTCGAAGCACCCATTGGTCCTGAGTGATACCTTCTCAGGCTTTTAGGTGCCCCGAAAAATGACCCCCGACTGGCTCCGGAGCTGCACAGTTGGGCAATCCCTCAGGGATTGTGAAAGGCTGAAGAGCCATGAAAGGACTCGTGGTCTCCAGTGTTGCGGGGGCCTCTGCCGCCTTTGGGACGGCGTCTTCCAGAAAAATTTCCCCCTCCTCTGCCTCTAGAAGGGGGATCGTCCTGCTGTGAGGGATAAGACTTCTGTGATCTACGGAACCACATTTTCCCTCCTCTTTTAGCCTTGGGATAAGGCCGAAAGGGAGTGGAAAATCGTGCCCCTACGGCAGTCAACGTCTTACCTTCTTGCTCACAGCGGGTCAATGTGTCCTTTACCTTGGGTCCAAACAAAGAGGACCCATCAAAGGGAGCGTCGGCAAAAGAAGACTTGAAGGCTTCCGCA
Source organism: Protopterus annectens (assembly GCF_019279795.1). NCBI lineage: Eukaryota > Metazoa > Chordata > Ceratodontiformes > Protopteridae > Protopterus > Protopterus annectens. The sequence goes on along the minus strand of NC_056737.1, from coordinate 1,837,990,438 downwards.
AAATGACACAGGCGGAGCCAGGCTTGCCTCCGTAGAGCAATACCTGTACCCGTCGCTCTACTCGCCCCCTCGGCTGCATATGAAATGAGCCTCATGGACGAGTTTGATATGGATGACAGCGTAGCCAACTGAGAGCCAACCGTCTGGGCCAACTGCTCAGGTAGGTTACCCAAGAGGGTATCTGAAAGCTCCTTGATCAGATCCCTCTGAAACCTGGTGAAGTGCGTTAAATAGTTCAGGGACCTTAAGGTAAAGGCCGCTGAACTGAGGGTGCGCTTCCCGTACCGATCCATGCTCCTAGACTCCTTATTAGGAGGATGGACGGACGTCGAAGCCTCTGCTACATCCTGTTGGGTAGCAGATGCCACCACCAAGGCATCTACAGCCACACCTTTTGTCAAAAACTCCTTCTCTGGGGGTGCTGATAGGAACTTGTTTGGGCGAGCAGGCACCGGTTCCACAGAGTCTGGATGTTCCCACACCCTTCGACAGATCAAATCTAGGAGCTCGTCGAAGGGCGGAGACACCCAGGAGGCGGAGGGCTGAGCCCCGAAGGCCTTAAGGAACACCGACTCATCAGCAGAAGGGGGTTTGGAATGCCAGCCGCCTCATTGTTTGAGGGCTTCCAGGATGTCTGCAAAGGAGACATCATCTGAGGACGACTTAGGGGACCCCTCTGCATCATCAAGATCAGTGTCTGATGTGAGAGACTCATCGGGGGAGTCAACGTGCTTCCTCTTGCACGATCTTTTCCTTGGGGGTTCCTCTGAAGAAGCTTCAGAGGGACCTCCAGGCGGGGGGGGAACCCCAGTGGGGGTGACCTCAGGCCCCGGGGCTCCACTGTCTAAGGACAGGGGGACTGCCAAAGACCCAGTCTCTGTATGCAGGGAAGGTGCTGGTGAGACCGTGGAGGTAGCCAAAGAAGATTTGGCTAACGCACTCCTCATGGCCCTGAAGGCCGGACCACCAGAATCCTGGGAAGGTCCAACCCCTGTGGCCACAACAGTAGACGGTACCCCCACAGCCGATGCACCGAGAGGAAGGCTTGGGACTGAAAACATCAGTCCTGAAGCGTCCCCCCCGGGGCCGACAGAGGAGGTCCGTGTACCGAACTTTGACTCAAGAGCCGGGGTTGGAGTAAGGGTCGGAGCCGACCTGGAAACCTCCATCGGCTCCACCAGCACCAGCTCCAATGGTGCCGAGGCTGTTGGAGGAGGAACCATAACTACAGGGTGGGCCATCGGCTCCGAAGCCGAATGGGCTGGAGTCGAAACTAATTTTTGGAACACAGGAGACTGAAAAAGTCTTAGGAGCACCCTGTCGATGTCCGAATCAGACATCTTGGAAGATCTAGATGAAACCGATTGGGTCCGAACCGACTTCTCCATCGGCTCCAAAGGACTGGGGGACCGGCTCCGAATGGACTCAACCAATATCCGTGCCGAGGGAGATCCCAAAACAATTTCCCTCGGTGCCGAGGAGGGCTTCGGCGCCGAAGGGGAAGAGTCTGAGCCGGCAACCCTCATCGGCTCCAAAATCAGTGGAGCCGATGAAGGTGACCCGCCTCTCGAAGCCCCAGTCATCGGCTCCGAAACCAGAGGAGTCGAGACTGGGGGCATCGAGGCAGACCGTTCCGCCCTCGGAGAAGCCTGCCTGGATTTCTTAGTAGTCGGTTCCGATGGGCTGGTCGGAGCCGACGCTTTCTTTTTCTTAGTTGGAGAGGATGAGGAAGATAACGCCTCCTCGAAGGAGGGTTTAATCAGCCCTTTCAAGATTAATTTATTTTTCCTCTCTTGGAGGACCCTAGAGGAAAAGGCGTGACACATGCTGCAGGACTCCTGTAGGTGCTTGGCGCCTAAGCAGTATACGCACGAGGAGTGGTCATCAGTTATAGACATTTTATAACTGCACCTCGTGCACTTCTTGAACCCTGAGGGCCTATGTTCTTTAGACATAATGTCTCTGAAACAGTCAAATATAACAGCAGTAAAAATCACTGTGTGGACGGAAAAATACAGATTTTTACAACAATAAAGGTTTTTTTTTTTTTTTCTTTTTTTTTAAAACGAAAATCAAAATTATCACGACAGCAAAAAAGGAGGGCCAAGAACCCTCTAACTCAAAACAGGTACTTGACCTCCTTAAAAAGAAATAGAAACTGCTAATGAATAGGGGAAGGCCCCTCTAACTTAAAGGGGAAACCTTTCCCTAAACAAACACACAATTTACCACAAAAAAATATCCAAAAACACTCGTACAACAACAATAGCTGTTAAAACAGCTTTTGGGGTAAGAAAAGAGAATTTCCTGACAGGAAAACTTTAGAAAAAAACAGCACTTAGCTCAGCCAAGTTTGAGACCACGTCCTAGCTAGTAAGTGGCAAACGAGATCTGGGGAATTAGTGGTGGTGCATCCTGGGATAAAAAATAGCTCAGCCAATAAGAGGCTTCGCTCTATAGCATAGCGTGCCGAGTCAGAGCCGAGGATCGGCTCCGAGCCCATCAGTACTGAATGTAGGCGAGATAGGATCACATAACATCAAACTTTTAAAACCCTCTTGACATAAACTTTGTACCATTGTCTGTAACCATTTCAGTTGGTAGACCATACTGAGAACCACGCTGTGGCTGAAAAGGGTCTTCTAATCAGTCCACCTACCTGAATGTCAAATAGAAAGAAATAAATCTGGCTATTACTTGTTGGCTAGCCACAGTGGTTACATGCATTATTTCTGTATCATGAGAGTAATAGCCTACAGCAAGGTAGTTCTTACCTTCAAACTCACACAGATCAGCAGCTATATTTTACCAAAGATCTTGTGGCAATGGCGTTGGCATTAGTGGCTCTCATCTTTGCAATGGTCCATAAACAATGAAGAATACATACTTTGACATTACATTGATAATGTATTGGTTGATGTTTTACCCCACTGACGTTTTGGATCTTTCTCAGAATTTGTTAAAATCTTGATGATCCTCATGTATTAGATGTAGCACTTCTAGTCACTGAGATAGAGGTACTATGATTCTGTCTTGATATAACACCAAGTTAGCATGCTCTGATACTTTGACTGTTTATCACTTATGCATAAGTTGTTTGGTTTGTGTCCAATGATTTGCCCTTCATTTTGTACATAAACATTTTGCAACTCTTGATTGTTTTTGGTATCTTGTTTAAGCTTTTTGATTTTGGTATTTACTGATTTGATCATCACCATTCTCTGCAAATAAGTTTCAATATTTTTTTTCAGTATGGAGTGGGTGGTGAAGAATGTCAGGAGTGATTTGTGACAGACGAGTACCAGTAAGTGTGAAAGGGAAGCTCTACAAGAGGATAGTGAGACCAGCTATGTTATATGGGTTGGAGACAGTGGCATTGACAAAAAGGCAGGAGTCAGAGCTTGACATGGCAGAGATGAAGATGTTAAGATTTGCACTGGGTGTGACGAGGATGGACAGGATTAGGAATAAGTATATTAGAGGGTCAGCCCAGGTTGGAAGGTTTGGAGACAAAGCCAGAGAGGCAAGATTACATTGGTTTGGACATGTGCTGAGGAGGGATGCAGAGTATATTGGGAAAAAGATGCTAAGGATGAAGCTGCCAGGTAACAGGAAAAGAGGAAGGCCTAAGATAAGGTTTATGGATGTGGTGAGAGAGGACATGCAGGTGGTTGGTATGACAGAGGAAGATGCAGAGGACAGGAAGAAATGGAAACAGTTGATCTGCTGTGGCGACCCTTAACGGGAGCAGCCAAAAGAAGAAGAAGAAGAAGAAGAAGATTTAACAGTGCTTAGTCGTGTATAGGATTTCTGGATAGCATATCCGCAACAACTAGTTGTTTTCCAGGCACATGCATTACTTTAGCATTAAACTGTCTTAGTCTCATTAACATTCTCTGGAACCTTGGTGCAATTTATCTTAATTATATAAACTAATTTTTGTCTTAATTATACAAACTAATTATTTGAAGTAGTGGCTTGTGATCAGTCTGGACCAGGAAATCCTTGAGACCTAACAGGTAACTGGAGAATTTCTCACATACCTACACACTTGCAAATATCTCTGTTCTCCACCTTTTAGCATTCTGTTGCAATAGGTGCCTGGACATAACACTAATTAATTCATTTGGAGTAAAGTTGCACCCAGGTCATAGATACTTGCACCAGCATCCAAGATAGTCTGTTTAGTGACATCATAGCTTCATAGATCATAGGATCATAGAAGATGACTAGACTATTGACCCGGTGGTCATTTTAGGCCTAGCTGTTTCATCCCAATGTAATACCATGGAAATGCTAGTCAATACTCAAGACTACATTTAGTGATGACTGACCATGTCCAAGAGAGTTGTGGGCACTATGCCTGGTAAGAATGTATGGTGCCCCATCCACTCGTCCAGGTTCCTCTTGAACAATGTCATAGAGGTGCTCTGTTTCACATGAACTGGTAGTCTGTTCCAAAGACATGCAGTCACTGGGAAATAAACCTGTCCCTCCAGTTTGTCCTAATTAAGTTACAGGCCATATTTAGCTCTCTAGAATTGGTAGTCCTAATCCTGTTTGATTTACTGATATGCAACAAGTTCATTAGGTTTTGGGTCTTGGATTGCTCTGTAGGCCAGGCATAAGACTCCCCTAAGAAGTCTATATGATATGAAGTATAGTGATAGTGACTTTAGTCGACCTGTATAAGACACATACTGGAGCCCCTCGATCTTCTGTGTTAGAAACCCCTGAGGTCTATCCAGTTGCTGCAGGTACTTTGCATGGTACATGCTGAACGAGATGTTATACTCAATTATGGGCTGGATTAGTGATGATTATAGAGAGTTTATAATCTCTTTTGCTCTCAAGGTGATGTCTATACTAATGAAGTGTGCTACATAGAAAGCCTTCCTTACTATAGTAGACACATGGTGGTCAAAGTCAGTCAACTTGCGATCTCAGGTCCCTTACCACTTTGTGGGTACTTAGGGTATTGTTGTTGATTTGATAATGTGAAGGAACATTGTTTGTGCCAAGGGGAATGATGATGCATTTCTTTGCATTCAGTTTGAGACTGTGACTAACAAGTGGGGTCTATATTTGGTTATTTTCAGCAAACACCTATTCAGTGACACGTATTCAGTGAAAATCTCTTCCACGATTCGCTGAATTTTCCAAGGGCAATGAAACAATTGCCCCACAGTGCAACAGAACCCACAAATAACTAAATCAAACCCACCCAAGTGGGGGGTTCACCCCTCCACATCCCCCGATGAGGGGGGCTGCACCCCCCCAACCCAACTATATATATATATATATATATATATATATATATATATATATATACCAACTCTGAGATCACACTACAGTGGGGAAAAGGGTAAAGTTGTATAGTTGGCCAACTATTTCATTGCTCTTGGAAAATTCAGCGAATTGCGGAAGTGATTTTCAATGAATATGTGTCGATGAATAGGGGTTCACTAAAAATAACTTTTGTCAAACTAATATAGACCCCTAATGCACCAGTCATTAGTCTGTGTGAGACCCTCCTGGAGTATACTGACATCATTTGGGGATTCAATGATTGCACCTAATTTGCAGTCATCTGCAATCTTGGTCAGTCAAAACCCCTTAGTTTTGACCTGAACTTCTGAAAAGTACATACCAAACAGCAGGGGGGCCCAGCACTGACCCCTGTGGCACTGTGCTGGTAGCAGGTCTTCTGGTTGATGTGGAGTCACCCACTTCGATAGTGTGTGACTGGTTTGTGAGCCAGTTGGCAACCCATCTTATAACAAAGTGGTTTACGTTCAGTTTGCTAAGTTTATTAGTAATGCCTGAATGTGGGATTGTGTTGAAAGCCTTTGCCAAGTGGCAATATGCTGTGTGCACAGATTTGCCCTTGTCAATGGCTCTGGTCACATTTTCAAAGAAGTCCACAAGATTTAACAGGCAGACTCTGCCTTTGAAGAAGCCGAATTGGGTAGGATCTAGGGTTTGGAGGTCTCCTGTGTCTTTACTTATGAGGTCCATAATGATACATTCCAAGGTCTTACAGATGAGGCTGGTCAGGCTTATGGGTCTGTAATTCTCTGGGTCTGTTGCTAGGCCACCTTTGTGGAGGGGAATAACTGTTGCTGTTCTCCATTCCACAGGAACAAAGCCTGTGGTTAGGCTGTGATTGAAAAGGGCACATAGTGGTGATGGTAGTTCATATTTTAGCCTGTTTAGAAGACAGCCTGGGATTTTGCAGTGGTTAGTGTTGCCACCTCACAGCAATAGGTTCTCTGGTTTGATTCTCAGCTGGGGTTCCTTCTGTGTGGAGTCTGCATGTCCTCCCTGTGGTCATGTGAGTTTCCTCCGGGTGCTCCGGTTTCCTCCCACATCCCAAAGACATGCTGTAGGTGGATTTAACACTCCAAATTTGACCTAGGTGTGAATGCATGCATGTGTGTGCCTTCTGTGGAAGGTTGGGTGCTGGGCTGGCAACTCGACACCATAAAACTCCACTGCCAATTATGAGCGGACAGGTGATCTGCTGTGGCAACCCCTAACCGGGAAAAGCCAAAAGAAGTAGAAGAAGAAGAAGAAGACAGCCTGGGATGTTGTCTGGTCTCATAGAGGCTGTGTTTTTTGCCTTGGACAAGGCTTTGAGGATGTTTTTTTCAGATATGTAGGGTTGGGGGGAAGTTTGGGTGAAGGTTTGTGATAAGGTAGGAAGGTAATGGATAAAGGAGTGAAATTTCACCAAACCTATCCGCTAGCAGTTTTGCTATCTCTGTGGGGTCAGTGTGTGTGATACCATTGGTCACTAGTTCTGGACATGCTTGGGTCCTACCTTTTAGGCTACGTATGTAGCTGTAAAAGGCCTTATGGTTATCCTTGGCAGTGCTTGCTAAGTTTCTCTCAAAGGAGCCCTTAGAGGATTTGACAAGTTGTCTTATTTGCCTGTTGAGGTGCTTTTCCATTGGTGGGGCCTTGCCTTTGTTTTCTTGGACTGCAACCTTTTGCATTTATTGTAAAGTTTGTTGATGCTGGATGTTCACCATGGCAGCTTATTTTTACTTGGGGCTCTGGCTTTGATTCTTTCTGGTACAGCTGAGTTTATACACTTATGCAAGTGATTGTACAGAGTATTAGTGTAAGCTTCAGCATAGTTACCACTTCCAGCTTGGGGTGGGGCTTGGAATGCAGTTATACCTTCACATAGGAGGGTATAGTTTGCTTTGGTGAAGTTTTTTAGTCTGATTTTACCCTTTGTGAGTTCTGGTGTTTGTGCCAGCTGGAAGGTGACTGTTTTGTGGTCAGATTTAACTAAAGTGGGTCCAATAGTTGTGGCAGTGTATCTGTTTGACTTGTTAGTAATGACTAGATCTAGAATATTTGCTCCTCTTGTCAGAGTATGAACAATTTGCTCCAGGGTATTGGAATTAACAAAGTCAAGGATCTTTTGTGCTAGTAAGTTAGGGCTAAAGTAGGTTTCCCAGTTAATGATGGGATAATTTAAATCTCTCATAACCAGAGTGTTCGGTAAAATTTGGATTGTCTACAGTTTGGTCAAGTAGGCTTCATGGGCATCGTGACCCATGGAGGGGGATCTATAGCTAGCTATGGCTTGAATATGGGGATCTTACCCACGTAACCTGGACTTGGAGTAACTCCACGGAGTTGTCCAGTATAACCAGAAGGGAGGTGAATTTATCTCTAATATAGGTAGAAACACTGCATCCACTGGTTTTCATACATTCATATTACAGTCTAAAGGTGTGGAAGGTTTCTGTGACTGCACAGATATTTACATGTTCTAGTGATAGAAGTGCTTCCAGGGAGTGCAGTGTTTGGTTTAAGCTCCTAGCATTTAGTAGCATGACCCTTATTTTGTTCTGATTAGCTAATTTTATGCAGGTAATGTTGTTTTTGAGACCTTGCCTAAAAAGGCACTATGGGGAGGCAAGAGCCTTTGCCAGCAGCTGAAAGCCTAGAGGTGCCAGGTGCAAACCATCTCTAGCAAAGCAGTGAGGTTTGTTGACCATGACTTCCCAGGCTGACAGGAACTGGATCCCCTTTGAATGATACCAAAAACTAAGCCAATTATTGAAATCACTTATGTTTTTGTTTATACTGAGGCATCAGTCTAGGTGAGGGTAGTATGCTGCTCTAGGTTGGGGCCATACCTGCCTGGGACACATACTCAGAGAGCTCAACCACATCTGTCTTTATATAGTCCAGTGCGGTATATCTCAGGTCATTCATACCAACATGAGCTGTAACAGTGACACCCCCCCCCCAATTCACATTACATCAGCACATTCTACTGTTTATAGTGAGAACTTAGCAAAGGCCCACCCCTTAGCTTCTGAACCTTGAATTATCTCATTACCTTCTGTTTCTTCACTTCTACTAAAAAAAAAAACTGTACCGCGTTCTACTTCATTTTGCTGTTTGCCATATTTATTACCTCTTGCTGGTAGCCTCACTAAATTGATGACAGTATTCTACTGAATCGCTGCTTTATTAGTGCTCTCTGTTACTATTGTGATTTGTGAGCTATTGTTTCAAAGCAATCTACTGATTAACTATATTTCATTGCTATCTACTGCAATTCATTACAGTTTAACTGTATTTTACTGCATTTTGTTGTTGTTTAACTGTATTTTTCATACTGCAAGTGCTATTCTTTTGACTATAAGTGATTAATCTGTGCTTCATTGTGAGTTTTTTCTTACTAAGTTCTTAACTTTAAAATTGAGTAGCATAGTCTAAATACAGGTCTGCAGTACCCAGAACTTCAGCTCCATGGTTTTAAATCCTTTTTAAGGTATTCCAGCTATAAGTTAAGTGTGTTTTCTGTAAAAAAAAAAAAGTTCTAAGCTTGTTTTCCACCTTTCCTGTTACTAGAGTAGTCCAGACACAGATTTGCTGTATCCAGGACTGTTTTGTAAGTTTCTGAGTTCCCCAGGAGTCCCCCCCCCTTTCTGTGTTAGAGGGAAGTCTTCCAGCTTATCAGTGGGAGTGGTAAGCACTAGGTAGCCTATCTACCACAAAAGGAGTGGTTTCTGGCTCTGAAATTGCAGTTTATTGGCCGTTTGGGCAGTTTTTTCTCTCCCTTTCAACTTTCTCTTCTCTCTTGCACTTTAGTTAGCTTATTTGGTTAGCACTTCATCAGGAGTTTTGTAGCAATTATTGTAGCACACATAAGTGCTATCAGCACTAGACATCCTATAAGGAAACAGCTCCAGTACTTAGTAATGATGACCATCTTGGCTGATAGGTTCAGTGCAAATTTCTCTCCCCCTCACCACCTACAGGGCCTATTACTATTCCAGGGGATTGTGAAACTCCAATTATTACTGATACATTGGTTAATAAGGCTCTATCTAAAGCTAAAAACACTGCCTCCATGGGACCAGATGGTGTCCCAGGCTGTGTCATACGAGAGCTCCAAAATGAATTAACTCCGCATCTGAATACCCTGTTCAGTCTCAGCCTCTCGACAGGATATGTGCCCATAGAATGGCACACAGCAACGGTGGTTCCGCTGCACAAGGGTGGGCCCACAACCGACCCTGGGAACTACCAACCAATAAGCCTGACCAGTCTGATCTGTAAGGCAATGGAGCGAATCATTATGAAACTCATAAATGGAGAGATTGGGAACCTCCAAACACTTGACCCCACACAGTTCGGCTTCGTCAAGGGCAGATCATGCCTCCTGAACCTGGTGGACTTCTTTGAGACAGTTACTCAGGCCAGAGATAAGGGAAAGGAGGTACACATGGCTTACCTTGACCTTGCTAAAGCATTTGACACCATTCCCGATTCGGGTATTATTGATAAACTCACCAACCTGGGCATAAACCCTTATGTCACAAGATGGATCGCAAACTGGCTCTCAGATCCCACAAAGTAAGATTAGCAGGATCTATGGCCGAATCCAGACCAGTAACAAGCGGTGTGCCTCAGGGCTCTGTCCTGGGGGCCCTCCTGTTTGGCATATACTTCTCAGAAGTACAGGAAAGCACTGAAGGGCTGTGGCTGACCAAGTTTGTGGATGACTGCAAAACTGGGTGCTATAATAGAGTCTCCGGCTGACATGGATATCCTCCAGAAGGGCCTTAATGAGACTGATGCAAGGTGTCAAAACCATGGTCTCAAGCTAAATGCTAAAAAGTATGTAGTAATCCCCTTTGGAAAAAACAGAGTACCCACGAACTACCACATAGGAGGTAACCCCCTGAAATCTGAAGAAGTAATAAGGGATCTAGGGACCCAAGTAGATAGTCAGCTTTCCTTTGATAACCATGTTGCCAAGGTGGTTAGAAAATCCTTCTATGTGACCCATCTGACGAAAGGGTTCGCATCAAGATCTAAGGATGTAGTGGTGCTCCTCTACTCTTCCCTCATCAGACCCATTATTGAGTACAATGCACCAATTGGAATGTACCTGGCTAGGCATCTTCAGCAGCTGGAGAGACCACAGAGGTACCTCACTAAGAGGATTACTGGCCTCAAACAGTTGCCCTATGCAGCACGATTGAAAAAACTAAGGCTTTTCTCTGTTGCATACCGCCTTCTCAGAGGCAATCTCTGTCTAACATACAGACCCATGTCCAATCCAGAATTGTTGAACATGCTCCATCTTAGCAAAACCAAATCTACTCAAGCTACATGCTCTGGGGATATAAACCTCAGCACAACAATGAATAGAACATGCTGGAGGGATAGATTCCCTTTGCAAAGACTTCCCTTGCTATGGAACAAGGTCCCGATCTACATAAGACAGAGCCCCTCACTATCACTCTTCAAGAGGAACCTTGACGAGTGGATGGGTAACAGAAAGTTCACACCAGGGATCATACCAACAGCTCTACTAGATAGAGGCCATGGGTACTAGCTGCTAGATCAAGGACCTAGGGAACTAACCAAAGGGGGGTCAATACCACACAACGTGGCTGGGCTAATATATGCCTTCAGGCAGATAGCCCAGTACCTACCTATGAACCTATGAACCTATGAACCTATCCTTCCTGGCATGTCTAAAGGTCAGTTTCCTGTGCTTCCTCCTATTAACCTGGTGAACTTGGGCATTCTGAGGCAGTGTAGCAACTGCCTCATGTACACAGAAAACCCTCTCCTCTTACCTACCAACACTCAGACTTGTGAGAGACGCGCTTACATCTCCAAATTGGAAGACATGCACTCTCCAGCCAAGACTGGAATAGCTGGTCAGGAGGAGAAGGTCAACACCTGCACCACACCACATGGAACACATAGCCCTCCAGAACATACACCATCACAGTCCTCACATAAAAACACAAACCACACACCCACCTTTCTGGAGGCTCTCAATAGAAATCTACCCAAAAATCAGAGACCTCCCAAGGCAGAAACACACTCAACTACTACAACACAGCACAAACAACAAAACACATAGTTCACCTACACAGTGTACTCCTCAACCTAAGCCCCTAAGGCAAAACAGCTTGCCCAATACAATAATCATAGGTGACTCAATAGTTAGGCACACTGATGTCCCACTCACTAGGTTGAATAAGGAGAAGGTAACAGTCAGGTGTCTATCAGGTGCCAGAATCTGATATATAACACATGCACTCAGGTCAGTCCACAACAAGTACAAGTATGACTCTGTCATTGTCCATGTGGGTGTGAATGACCTAAGATGTACCTCCCTGGACTACATGAAAAGAGACATGATGGAGCTCTCGGATTATGTGGCCCAGGCAGGTATGACCCTAGCCATGAGCAGCATCCTACCATCGGCCAGAATGATACCACAGTACAAACAGAAAATGATTGACTTCAACAATTGGCTAAGTTTCTGGTGTCATTATAAGGGGATCCAGTATCTGTCTGCTTGGGATGACATGATTGACAGACCTCGATGCTTTGCTAGAGATGGCCTGCATCTGTCACCCCTGGGTTTCTGGGTACTGGCTAAATCTCTTGCCACCCTGTAGTGCCTTTTTAGGCAGTGTTCCAAAGACCAAATTACTACCATAACAGCTATGAATAAATGCAATCTGAGGATCATGCTGCTCAATTCTAGAAGTCTAAATCTCAAGATGCACTCGCTCGAAGCACAAAACCAAATTGCGTGGGATCTAGAGTTTGGAGATTCTCTATATCCTTGTTAATTAGGTCCATGATGATGCAATCCATAGCCTTATATATCAGACTCATCATAATGGGGCAATAATTCCCAGGGTCTGTAGTCGCTCCCCCTTTATGGAGTGGGATGACTGTAGCAGTGCACCATTCAGTAGGGGCAAAGCCTGAGGTGAGGCTGTGACTGAACAGGGCACACAGATGTGGTGCCAGTTCATTTTGTAGTTCATGTAGAACACATCCAGGGATATTGTCGGGTCCTATGGAATCTGTATTCTTGGCCTTGGACAATGCAGCTTTAACCTGTGCTGCAGTAATGAAGGGTGCCTGGCATTCTTCCGGTATTCTGATTGGTCCTTTAGGGGGGGAGAAAGGGGTAAAGTTGACACTGAATCTGTTGGCCAGTATGTTGGCAATATATGTTGCCTCAGTATAGGAGGTACCATTGTGCAGTAACTCAGAGCAAACCTGGGCATTGCTGTGGAGATTCTTGATATAACTATAGAAGGCTTTGTTGTTTTTAGTGTCTGACACAATTCTGCCTTCACAGCTGGCTTTAGAGGTTTTGATGAGGGATCTCAACTTTTTGTTAAGGCTAATAAGGGAGTTTTTTCCAGTCTTGGGATTTCACCTTTTTCAGCAAGAGTTTCTTCCTTCTGTTGTAGAGTTTATTAATGGCAGGGGACCACCAGATTGGCTTTTTTTTTTGGAAGAGAGTGTCTTGGTTCTGTTGGGTATGGCTAGTTCCATTTATGTACATGTTTGTACAGTGCATTGGTGTATGATCCGGCAGTCATGCATCTATCTTCCATTGACATGGGTGCCGTGAAGTTAGCCCCCTTTGTTTTTAGGAGCTCAAAGTCAGCTTTATAGAAGTTTTTCATGGTGGTTACCTTTGCAGGGGGTGTGGGTGAGATGTGTATTGCTACATTTATTAGTACTAAACCACACCCCACTCCTTGTTAACCACTCAGCAACAACTTCTCACACTATAGAACCACCCTTAACCTAATACCACCTGCCCCCTAACTCTACTTTTCCTTGTCTAAGTTCAGGCCTCTTTCAGCTGCTATGCTATTACACAAAATACTCTTATTTACCCTACTACTATCCCTGTTGCTCATCCCATATCTCCTTACTGCATATGAATAGCAGAGTAATCTAGGTTTCTACTATCCTAGATTCCAAGCATCCATCCCATCAACAACCCATAATAATACACTCTCACTCACCTCCCTCATGCTTACCTCCCTATCCCCTAAACACTTTAATCTTACTAGACCTAGTTACTTTACTCCTAAAACTAGACATTATTACAAAATATTATTCAAAATCTTAAAACTCAGACTCAGGCTACACTATAACCTCACAAAGGATAGTGACATCCACCCAAACCCTGGTCCATCTCCACCTGCTGACCTTAATCCACCTACTATATCCTCTACCATCATAGCTCCAACAAATGGACCCCCCCCCCTCCAACTCACTGCTGGCCTGCCATCTAAAAATTAGGAGCATAAATAACAAAAGTCAGCACCTCCATGCCCTCTTAGATATTTATTCCCCAGATTTATTCTGCCTAACAGAAATGTAGCTAAAACCTGGCACCTAGGACTATGAGATTCTGCCACCAGGGTACATTATGTTTTGACATGACCGTACCACTAGAAAGGGTGGTGGGGTAGCCATACTTTACAAGTCTACCCTATCTGTCAGCATGGACACCCAACAACCACCCCAGTTCAATAATGCTGAAATTCTTATCTCAACACTACAAACGAATAAAAACATAAACATTGTCTGTGTCTACATTCCCCCAGGGAAGAACACAGAAACATTAGAAGACTTCTTATATTGGCTATCCAGTAACTACCCACAAGAAACAATTGTTTTTGGGGATTTCAACATTGACTGGAACACTTGTTCTTGTGAAGCCCCCACAACCCACATAAACCTCTACAGTTTTAGTCAAACCATAACCTCCCCCACCAGGACAGGAAAACCCAATAACAAGGAAAGTACCCTAGACTTGATACTCGTCAATACCCACCACAAATCGTTTAGGTCAGGCACTTTGCCTGATGATCTAAATGACCACTGTCTCACCTATATAATCAAGCTCAAAGTAGACTACTCCTACCAACCCACCTTCAGAACATTAAGAAACAACAAGAATTTTATCCACACCAAGTTTCAAAATGAACTTAAGGCATGCAACTGGTTAGTGCTAAAATATCTCCGCCTAGATGAAGCTGTGGCATACTTTAATGCCAAATTTCTCAATATCCTTAACTCCCATGCCCACACTCTATTAGAACCAAAGTTAATACTGCACCATGGCTCTTAGAAATGTAGCATGGGCCACCTACTGGAAAACAAAAGCTCCAATTGATCAACTAAAATTCAGACAACTAAGGAATGACACCAAAAAATCCATAACCTTAGACAAAAAGAACTACTCCTACTATCAGCTACTATAAAAACACCATAACAAACCTCAAAAGTTCTGGGCAGGAATAAACAAACTACTCCACCCAGGCTATACCACCACGCCACCCCTCTCAGCTTCCCAACAAAAATCCCCAATAGACATTCTAATAACTTTAAGAGCTTCTTCACAGAGACCATCCAGTCTCTAGTCAGGCAACTGTCTCCCAATGGCTCTAATCCTAACACAGCCACACCTAGCACCCTAACTTACTTTACCTTCCAACCTGTTCCTACTTAACTTATCCAGGCCCTAATTAAGAAACTAAGACCCACCACTCTGGCTGCCAGCCTCCTCCCAGCAGACTATCTGCAAAAAGCTGCTGATGCCATAGCATACCCCATCTCAATCTTGATCAACAGAGCTATATCTGAAGCTACTGTCCCCACTATATGGAAAATCTCCCATGTCATACCTCTCCATAAAGGGGGTAGTTCCACTGAACTGTCTAACTTTAGACCCATAGCTATTCTGTCACCACTAGCAAAAATTATGGAAACATTTGTACACATACAGCTCATGCACTACATCACACAGAACAAATTGTTGTCCAACTTTCAGCATGGCTTTAGGCCACACCATGGTACTACCTCTGCCCTCCTCTCTTTCTCCAACATCATTAACCACAACCATAATAATAACAAACTATCCTCAGCACTCTTTCTAGACCTATCCAAGGCTTTTGATATGGTAGACCACAAAAAGTTCCTAAAGACCTTGAAGGCCTTCTCTTTAAAAAAACAAGCTCTTTAATGGTTTCAATCCTACCTGCAGGGCAGGCAACAAGCTGTTCTATGGCAGGACAAGCTATCATCCCATCTACCCATTACATTAGGAGTCCCCCAGGGCTCGATACTAGGACATCTTCTTTTCTCCATCTTTATCAATGATCTTCATATAGTCATCTCAGATGCTACCTGCATTCAATATGTGGATGACTCCACCTTGATTTGTTCTGACACCTCAGCAGCAACACTATTTACATTAACCCAAAATACCTTCAATACAGTGGAAAAATGGCTCTCCAATCAATGTCTAATCCTAAACCCCAACAAAATGAAGCTGCTCCTCTTCTCCCCCACACATAAGACCCCTTTGCCATCCTTCAACATAACAGCTTACAATGGAACTATTATCTCCCCAGAAGCCCAAACCAAACTACTGGGTGTCATAGCCAATAACAACCTGAAGTTTGAAGTGCATATCAATCAAACTATCAAAACCATTAATAAAAAACTTGGCTCTCTTTACAGAATCAAACCTTTCCTTACCCCACTTGCTAGAACTACAGTTGCCCGATCCCATCTACTATTGACTCTTCTCTATGCCTCACCTCTTTTCTTCAGGCTTAAACAAAACTGATCTTAACAAACTAACATCTTGCTATAACCACATAGCCAGATTTGCTACTGGCACAGCCTACTGAACACACCACTGCCACAACCTCACTCATCTTGGGTGGCTTGAATTGCCTAGCCTACTACAGTACAACCAACTATTAGTGTCAAATAAAGTCCTCTACCAACCAGAAAATACTACTGCACTAAAAAGCATTATCTGCCCCTACACTAGCACCCGACCACTGCAATCATCCACTAGGCTGCTGGTGCAAACATACAAGTCCAGTTACTCAGCTGGGGACTCTCTGTTTGCCAACTCTGTTGGAAAAACATGGAACCTACTCCCTCTTGACATGACCCTAGAACCCTCACTAACTCGATTCAAAAACAAATTCAAAAAGTACTTCAAAACTCATTGGCTATGTCCATACACTGATCCACACTAGAGTCCTCACTATCACGTAGGTGTCTTACATTAAACTGCTTCTAACTTTTTTCTTACCTTCAACTACCTCTAACTTTTTTCTACCATACCACCTTAGGAAGGGTCATTTGTATAACTGTGCTTAATGTGTCTTAACCTGAATGTAATGTTATGTTTTGTAAAGTGTTTTTAAAATAAGTTAGTACAGTACGTACTAAACGTTGGTATTGCTTATGGCTGTAATCTGCTTGAAACTAGCTATTAGCTAGCATCTACTAAATGATTCAATGTGTATCATTATCTTCGAGCTATTCTCCCTGGGCCTCCACTGAAAATGGACATATATCCAGTCGGACTATCCCGGTCAACAAATGTAAAATAAATAAATAAAAATAAATAAATAAATAAATGGTGATTAGTTTGTGGTCGGATCTAACCAGGGAGGAATTGACTATTGGTGTAGAGCAACGGTTGCCCATGTTAGTAAAAACCAGGACAAGGATGTTGCTTCCTCTAGATGGGGTAAGAATGAGCTGGTCTAGGGAATTGGAATTGATGAATTCCAGGAAGCGTTGGGCCAGTGTATTGGTGTATGAGTTGTTTTCCTAGTTGATGGAGGGGTAGTTAAGTCACCTAGTATGAGAGTGTTGGGTTGGACACTAATAGTTTTCAGGGTGCTTAGGAACGTGGAGTGAGAGTCTTGGGACATGGTTGGGGACTTATAGCAGGCTATGACCTGAATTGCCATCTTACCCAATGTTAGTTGTACCTGAAGTATCTCAGATGCTTTATGCTGGACTACTAGTATGGAGGTGTGCATATCCTTTATGAATATGGAGACAAACATTGCCTTTGAAGCTTCGGTCCATGTTCTGGGGCCAAAAGGCGTGGAACGTGTTATAGCCTGGTAGCACAGGGGTGCTTTCTGCTGCTTTAAACCAGGTCTCCGTTACAGCACAAATGTCGATGTTCTCCATTTTGAGGAGTGCTTCGAGCAAGTGCATCTTGAGAGTTAGGCTTCTAGCACTGAGCAGCATGCCCTCAGATTGTATTTATTTATAGCTGTTATGGTGGTAATTTGGTCTTTGGAACATTGCCTAAAAAAGGCACTATAGGGGTAGCAAGAGCCTTAGCCAGTATCCGGAAGCCCAAGGGTGAGAGATGCAGGCCATCTCTGGCAAAGCATCGAAGTCTGTCAATCATGTCATCCCAAGCAGACAGACTTCCTTGATTCAGTCACCAGAGTGGTGGATGAAGGTAAGGCAGTTCATACAGCCTACCTTGATCTGGCCAAAGCCTTTGATAGCATTCCTCACTCAGGAATTATTGATAAACTAGGCATCAACCCCTATATCATTAGATGGATTGCAAATTGGCTCACAGATAGAACCCACAGTGTGAAAGTAGTGGACTCCAAGTCAGACTGCCGACCAGTCAGGAATGGAGTCCCATAGGGGTCAGTCCTGGGACCTCTCCTGATTGGCATCTACTTCTCAGAAGTCCAGGCCAACACAGGGGGACTCTGGCTGACCAAATTCACAGATGACTGCAAGCTGGGAGCCATTATTAACTCCCCAAGTGATGCAGACATTCTACCGAAAGGCCTCACTGAGACCAATGACTGGTGTCAAAACCATGACCTTAAGCTTAATGCCAAAAAATGCGTCGTCATCCCCTTTGGGAAAAACTCAGTTCCCACTAATTACCACATCGATGGGAGCCCATTGAACACTGAAGGTGTTATAAGAGATCTGGGGACACAGGTTGACAGCAACCTCTCCTTCAACCACAACATTGCCACTGTGGTCAGAAAGTCCTTCTATGTGGCACATCTCATTACCAAGTGTTTTGCATCCAGGAAGAAAGACGTCATCATTTCTCTCTTCTCTTCCCTCATTAGACCAGTCATAGAGTATATTTTCCCATTTGGCATGTACCTCACTAGACACCTGCAAAAGCTGGAGAGACCACAAAAGTACCTCACGAAGAGGATCCTAGGCCTTAAACACATGTCCTACATGGACAGACTCAAAAAACTTCAGCTATTCTCTGTCTCATATTGTCTACTAAGAGGTGATCTCTGGTTGACTTACAAAGCCATGTCTGACCCAGCTCTGTTAGAAATGCTACATCTAAAGAAATCCCAATCCCTCCGCACCACACGCTCCAGAGACCTCAACCTCATTACTGCAAGCAACAGAACATGCTGGAGGGACAGGTTCATAACCCAGAGACTGCCCGTACTCTGGAATAGAATTCCCATACATGTCAAGCAGAGCACCTCACTAGCCCTCTTCAACAGAAATTTTGATGAGTGGATGGGAAATAGAAAGTTCACCCCTGGGATCACTCCAGTGGCTTTGCTTGATAGAGGCACTGGGAACTAACGAAAGGTGGCACAATGCAAGGACACTTCTATAGCCTAGGCTTGTAAAGACCCCAGGGCCATTAGCCTAGTACACACCTATGAATGGTACTTATTGCTGAGAGATCTGAGTGCCTCTGTTATTTGATGAATCCTGGCACTGGACAGGCAGCTGACTGTGATTTTCTGCTTGTCCAACCTGGTGAGTGGGACATCTGTGTGTCTCACTATTGAGTCTCAAATGACAAGAACATTTATTTTTTGAGTGTTACACCTTATGGACTTGGTGGATGAGATGTTGCAATGTGTCATGGGTGCTGTGGGGGCTGTGTTAGTTGTGGCAGTCTTGTGTTTTGGAGGTCTCTGGTGTTTCGGCAAGTGTTTTGAGAGAACCTCCGTGTATGTAGATTTTTGTGTTTGATGTGTAGTATGTGCATGAATAGTGGTACATTGTACATGTGTATTGATGGGTGAGTTGACAACGTCTTCCTTGCTACTGTTTTGAGTGAGAGAGAGATAATGGATTCAAGATTCTTGGTATAGATACATCTCTTGCACTCTGTACTAGAGCGAGTTATTAGTGGAGGGTTGTTGGTGTACATGAGGCAACTGCTACACTGCCTCAAGAGACCCAAGTCAACAACATTGGCAGCAGAAGCAAGGGTTGTCCAACTGTCCATAATGCTAGATTGAAGACTGTTGTCACTAGGCGTAACGTTTCAGAATTGTTCATGGAGGAGCTCAATGGCTGGATATTTCTGCCTGGGGTTTTATTTTTATTTATTTATTTTTGCTGTGGTTTAATAGGTTACAGCTCACTAACAGTATTTCTTTGACCGGGAATGTACTAAGGATGAGTGCTGCACTCGTGTGGTACAGTAGTATCTAAGGGAAAATTGTTGAATTTAACTGTCTGGCTTTGGCGCACAATTGAGTAGCAGTGAGCATCACTGCACAATGCGCAAACAAGCAGAAACATGCTCAAATGTAGGGCTTAAATACCAGAAGCTAAAAACTTGAAAGCAACTTTAAAAAAGATTCAAAAGGACCAATGAGGATGCGTATTCCAAGTCCTAGACTGACCTCCTTTACCTGATAGGGTTCAATCAACACAATCCTCTCACTAAAGTGCAGATAAGCCCCTTCCAGTCTAAGATGGGCTGGAAAGCATGCTCAGAACAAACAACCACTATAAACAGACCCAGATGCAGCAAGCCTGTAGCTGGATTATGCTACAGCTACTAGCTACCCTAGTTTTAGTGGGAAACACTAGTAAATGGTTAACACAGCAGAAAGATAGCAGTGAGACACTAAAAAAATATTTAAAACAGCAGAAAATCAACAAGGAGGCTCTAAAGAATGATTTAAGTAGCTAACAGATCAATTGTTTAAACATTGCTTGGCGGGAAAATCAGAACAAGCAGAACATATAGCTTAAAAAAGTGAAAATACCAGTAAATACTTAAAACAGTGAAAATAGCAAAAGGCTTTGAAAACAGTAGAAAAAGCAGTAAGATTTTATTTCACAGGCACAGTAATGCAGACAATTGCAATACAAGTGTAGTTTAGTACACAGTATATAAATACAGTATGAAAGTAGGCTGTAGGCAATAAAAAGTGCAGCAAATAGTATAAATAAGCAAGGTCTGCAGCTGTTGAAGGCACTTCTTTAACTTTGCTGAATGCTTGGGGTTGAGCATGCCTTCAGGACCATGGTACATTTCGTTGAACAAGCCTGTTAAAGGATGAAGCACTGTGTAAAAAGGTCTGGTATGAACTCACCCAAATAACTAATCATGCCTAGGGCTTTCGTTAACTTAATCATACAACATGGATCTGGTAACTGGTCTATTGCGTTGCCCTTGCTCAAATCTGGTCTGATACCACTAACACTTATATGGTGCCCAAAGTACTGAAGTTCTGCTTTACAAAAGCAGTTTTAAAACAGAATTTTTAATAGTTTGCAACCTCATATTATGTGTTTCTAGAGTATTAACCAAGATGGTGTTCATAACAACAAAACTATCTAGCCAGATGTGTAAATCAATCTTGTTATACCAGAAGATTTCAGTTGCTGAGGTTATACCAAACATAAGCTTTGTAAAATAAAATGTTGCAAAGAAAGTTGTTAGTTTTTGACTTTTGATATATATAGGCTCTTGCCAGAATATACTTGAAGCATCAAGCATGGAAAACACGTTTGTGTTAACAAGCTCTGGTGCTATGCCTCCTAGTGCCATGTGAAATCATGCTCTGTCTCTAGGATGAACCTTGCATGCACAACTGCAAACCAGAGCTTTTTCATATCAACAGATAATAACACAGGACCATTCCTTTTAATAACTGGGTCCATGGGAGCATATCACTCAGTCAGTTCAGTTACACTTTCAATTAAGCCATGGCTTTGTATACATTTAAATTCTGCCTATACTTTGGCACCATCTTAAGAGTCTGGTTTTAGCTTACAGTCAAGCAGGTCCACTTAACAAAACAAGTCAACATTCATTTCATTTATTCTGGCGATTAAGGCCATTTCACATACCGTGGCTCAGCTGAACTGATTACTTATGTCAAACCATACAACACATAATTACTCAGACCATGGGACTTGTGCCCCTTCTATTCTGGCATGGGCAGAAACCTATCCATTTTTTTCTGCAGTGCTATGCATTTTAGACTCTGTTTCATGCAATATGGATGCTTTTAGAAACTTTTGTATGTGGCATGTGATATATTCCAGTATCACTGACCCCTATATCAATATTGAAACTCTGGAGTTATGAATTTTAACTTGACAGTCTGCTTCAGCATCAGACGTAGTGGTGACTGAACCCAGGAAAAATAATTTTTGCATGTTATTTTTTAGTCTCATTTTCAGAAGCCACCACTTGAATAACAACAGCAAAATGGCCCAGTCTTACATTTTTTACACCTTGTGCCACATGCAGATTGCTTCTCTGACTCATTATGGTAATGGCTACACCTTGTGTATTTGCCAGGGTTAGTCTCCCCCCCCCCCCTCTGCTTCTCTAACATTCATTTAGCTTGACCAGAATTATACTTTTTATGAAACTTGCAACTAACTTTGTGTTTTATCTTACACACATCATTCACCATGTTTAAATTAATATCTTGCCTTTTAACCAATTCTATCTGATTATTTCTATTGCCTTTTCCAAAGTTAGATTAATTTCAAGTTATAACTTCTGAGACACTTCTACGACAGTCAGCCTAATGTTTCTTATTTGTATTCATTCTTTGTGCTATTAAACCTGCGATTCAGCCAGTTCATATAATTACCTTACAAAAGTTTTAGCACATTCATCATTTTCTTATAATCATCATTGTAACATGCCTTTTCATATATTGTATTTCTTTGTGGCAGAAAATGTAGTAGTATTTAAAACTCAGGGCCTCTGCAAATGAAAATGCACTGCATGTGGCCTCCACTTCATGGCCCATAACATAGGGAGGTGTATTTACCTGGCTTTCCTCTGTTTCTTTATCTAATTTGCTTGCAATATGAAAGTGAGCACTTCTCTCTCTCCCGGAGGTCAATAAAAGCATTTCAATGAGTCAAATGGCACCAATGAGTTAAACTTTGTCATTGTGGAAGAGATTCATTTTCCTCTGTCTATAGCACAGAGAAATGCATGTTCTTGGTTGAGCTCTGTTTTTTTATCTAATTTGGTTGCCACACAAAACTGTATGAACCTGTGTCTGCAGGTAGGCCAGTGAAAACTTTCAAAGAAGTCAAATGTCTCCAGTGGTTAAAACTTACATTTTTTTTTCTGCACTGACCAGATTACAACTAGGACTTTGTGAGGTAAAATGGATTTATTAATGCAATGATTTGATTAAGTTGTTTGATTCAGTTGAGGTGGTTTGGTATGGTTTCATAAATGGAAAGGCATTTTTCAGTTTTTGTTCTAAGAGAAAAAATTCTAGTTGTGATATTTCCCACTAATAGTTACTCAATGATATTCATCAGTCATGTTAGAATTGTCAGGATATACCATGAGTTTAGTCAGGTAACTTTTATTATTTTAGAGGTGATGATAACTGAAGGTCTCTAGCTGGATGTAAAATATTCCATGCTGTTTATCTAAAAAGAGTAGGGACATTTCATTAAAAAAACTTGTACATTATGCATTAGTAAAAATATATCCAAATAGCAAGAAAAATATAAAATAGCTACAGCATAATGCAAAACATACATAAAATTGTGGAAAATATAAGTTCCATCAAAGAATCAAACATTTGCTTGAGAAATTCAATGAAATCTAATCTGCTGTGAGTACCTCCCCTTCCAACAAACCCTCAAATGATGAATGACTTCCCAAGTTGTTCTTCATTATACAATACTGCTCCATGCCTACTAAATATAATTTTGGGTCATGAGTTCCAATTTAATTAATTTTTTTACAAGTATTTATAACAAAATAAAAGGGAAAGGAAAGAAATAAAGATAAGTCTACAAACTGACAGAAAATTGTAGAAACAGATGGGAGTAAATTACTATACCCACACACACTGCAACCCCTTGCCTGCTGCTGGTGCATTGTATCGTGTCTGTATTCTCAAAAAAAATACATATATTTCAGAAAAAAAAAACTTAGTGCCAATTATTTAGTAACCATACTAATTGGTACTTCCTGTTTCCAAAAAGGTAGCTGCAGGTGAGCCACAGCTGCCTGTAGGTACTGATGTTCCACTGGACAGAGTGACTGCAAGGGTAGAGGTGAGTAGTAGTACCCAGGCTAACAGTGAGGCACTGCTGTCAGAGGATACCAGACTTCCTGTGGAAGGAGAGCTGGGAAGGGTTACAAATAGAGAGTTGAGACAGTCTCAGCTCTCAGATGCTACATTACAAGGCCTGAGGCAGGTAGCTAGTGAGGCACCTGATTCTCAAGGGAAGGGGGAATCTGTATACTGGGGCAAAGGGTTACTGTATAGAGAGTGGACCCCTGAGGGAGGGCTAGAAGGTGAGAGGATACAGCAGTTGATAATGCCTAGAGCCTACCATCTGGCACTTCTATCCATAGATCATGATATTCCCTTTGCAGGTCATATGGGCATAAAATATACAAAGAGACGTATTATGCAGAACTATTATTAGCCTGTGATTTCCAGAGATGTAACGATACAGCAGGACCTGTGAGCAGTGCCAAAAGGTAGGCAAGTAAGGAGACAAGGTGAAAGCTCCTTTGATGCCTTTGCCTGTGATTGAGGAGCCATTTCAGATGGTAGCTATGGATATTGTGGGGTCTTTGAGTACCCCATGTTCCACAGAGAAAAAGTATATCCTAGTAGTAATAGATTATGCTACTAGATACCCTGAGACAATGACTTTGTCCTCCATTGAGGCAAAAAAGGTGGCAAACGCTTTGTTAGAGATTTTCAGCAGGATAGGATTCCCAAAAGAAATACTGACTGACAGAGGAGCTAATTTCATGTCAGACCTGCTGGCTTGTCTGTGGAAGTACTGTGGGATGAAGCACCTAAAGACCACCCCTACCATCCTCAGACTAATGGTCTTGTTGAGAGGTTAAACTCTACACTCAAGTCTATGCTATGGTATTTGCAGACCAGTTTAAGAGGGAGTGGGACAAATATTTACCCCATCTGTTGTTTTCTTACAGAGAGGTTCCCCATGAATCCACAGGTTTTTCGCCCTTTGAGTTGTTGTATGGGCATAGGGTGAGGGGGCCTCTAGATTTAATTCATGATGAGTGGGAGGGTGAGTGTGAATCCCACAAGAGGTCTGTTGTGGCATATGTCCTAAACCTCAGGACAAGGCTCGGGGAACTCATGGGCTTGGCCCAGGAGAACCTGGCAGAAGCCCAACAGCAGAAAAAGGTATGGTATGACAGGAATGCTCGAGCTAGAGAGTATGCTGTAGGGCAGCAGGTAATGGTTCTCATTCCTGTCAGACACAACAAGCTGCAAGCAGCCTGGGAGGGACCATACGAGGTGGTAAGGAAGGTCAGTGATGTTAACTACATGGTGGAACTGCTAGGCGGGAGGCAGGGGCACAAATTGTACCATGTTAACATGATAAAGCCTTACCATGATAGGGAGGCCCTTGTGCTGAGTATTTGCAGTGTATTGCAGGAGGAGTCTGAGGGAGATCTGCTGACTGTTCTCCTTAGTGAGGCTCGGACTGACACCTAAGTGGAAGAGGTAGCAATGTCCCAGCAGCTATCTCCTACTCAGGTTTGAGACATATGAGCAGTGCTACAGGAGTCTGGGGACAAGTTCACTGGGAAACCAGGGTGCACCCGCCTGGTGCAGCACCAGGTGGATACAGGACCCCAAAAGCCTATTAGGTAGGCCCCTTATAGGGTGCCTTAGAGATTCAAACAGACTCTGAGGGAGGAGATACAGGAAATGGTGGAACTAGGGGTAATTCAAGAGTCTAACGGTCCCTGGGCCTCCCCAGTGGTGCTGGTGCCAAAGAAGGATGGCAGCACCAGGTTCTGTGTGGATTACAGGAAATTATATAGTCACAGAGTCAGATGCTTACCCCATGCCTAGGACAGATGAAGCCCTAGAGCAGCTGGGTGGGGCTAAGTATCTTACTACCACTGATCTTACCAAGAGTTACTGGCAGGTGTCCTTGACTCCCAGTGCTAGAGAGAGGTCAGCCTTTGTGACTTCTTTTGGCTTGTATGAGTTCACAAAGATGCCCTTTGGGATGAAAAATGCCCCAGCAACTTTCCAGAGACTGGTAGATCATATCCTAACAGGAGCAGGAGATTTTGCCCTTGGTTACCTAGATGATATTGCCATCTACAGCCATTTCTGGCAAGAGCACCTTTAGCATGTAAGGGAGGAGCTGGGCAGACTACAGAGGGCAGGGTTGACCACTAAGCTCAGCAAATGTCAGGTGGGTATGGCAGAGGTCTCCTGCCTGGGACATAGAGTGGGGAGTGGTAAGATCAGCCCAGAATTGGCCAAAGTGGAAGCCATTCATGCATGGCCTGCACCTGTTACCAAAATGCAGGTGAGGGCATTTTTAGGGGCAGCAGGGTACTACAGAAAGTTTGTCCCCAGTTATAGTACCATAACTTCTCCCCTCACATATCTGACAAGGAAAAACAGGCCAGATAAGGTAGTGTGGACCACAACATGAGGGCAGGCATTCCAGAAGCTTAAAGAAGCTTTGGGATGACCCCCCTGTGTTAGCCAGTTCAGATTACAGCAAATAATTTGTTGTCCAGGTGGATGCTTTGGACCATGGGGTGGGGGCTGTACTTAGCCAGATTTCTTCAGAGGGAGAAGATCACCTAGTGGTTTATCTCAATCATAGGCTTCAACCCAGGGATGAATGATATGCAGCTGTAGAAAAGGCATATCTAGCCATAGTGTGGGTGCTGCAGAAACTTCAGCCTTATCTGTATGGAAGAAAATTCACTGTATTTACAGATCACAATCCCCTAACATGGTTACATGGAGCCAGCCAGCAAAATGCCAAGTTACTGAGGTGGAGCCTAGGGTTGCAAGCATGTGATATGTTAGTGCAGCACTGCAATGGGGTTAGCAATGCCAACCCAGATGCACTCTCAAGATGGGGAATGGGGTAAGGTATACCCAGATAGACTCAACCCTCTCAAGCAACATTTCTCAAGGGGACACATGAAAAACTAGATTGAGTTCTCAGGGGGAGAAGAAATGTGAAAAACTGAGGGTCTGCCAGCCTGGCCAGATAGAATTTTGCAAATAATTCTATGGAATTGTAAATATTAATATGATCCACAGGCTGGTTTCACAAATGTAAGAAAACTGTGTTATGTGCTAAGCTTCAAAAATGTAACCACAGTGTACCTTGCTGGAAGAAAGCTGACAAGTAAAGAATTTATGACTGTGTGTGATCTCAAGCTAGGAGACAGGATGTCTGGGCTAGGAATTTCTTTCTATTGTCCTAAGACAGAGGTAATTACTAGGTTTCACATGTAAAGCTTCTTTTATTGCTGTGGCTTCCTGGCAGGTGCAGATTACAAACAAATGTTAAATTTTAAGTTCTGTGAGCCTGTGAAACTTAAGCAGAAGTGTCAGTAATGATGTAATCTGAAATGACTCAGCAGTAATGTGTATTATCAATTTAAGGGCTATCTCAGAAAGTAAGAATAGCATTTCGTATTTTGTTCTGAAGCTGACAACTCACCAGTACTGTGCCTTGCTCTGTAAGTAAGATATGCAGAACAGTGATTTCTCTTAGAGATAGATAGACACAGCAAGATTAGTCTAGCTGTTTTCTATATTTATGAGACTATCGTACAATATTACTTTAAAGTATTTCCTGTGATTTCTGAACTCTCTGATGTCATTGTGTTGAGTTAATAAGTATTGTGTTGTGTTTTTTATTATTTATTATTAAATATATTTAAACCTTTGAACTGTGCTGTTTTGTGTAGAGATAATTTAAGCTCTTAGCTTACTTGCATGTATTTGGTGATACTGTATAAGCCACTCCTAATTAGCCATCAAGTCTCAGTCACACTTACCAATTGGATAATAATAAGATTGCACAGTAAAATTGGGCACCCTTTGGTAAGGGGCTTTATAGGAGCTGATAGTAGTGGTTGTTGGCAGTCGGTACTACCATATAGTCTGGGCAGAATGGGGAATAGCTAGTGAACCTGTGCCAGCCTTCCCCAGGAGTGCCTGTGTGTTTGTATATAAATCAAATCTCAAAGTGTATGTGTGTCAGCTACTTGGGCAGGGACACAAAACATTGGTTGGACAGAGAGGGTGCTGGAAGTTTTGGCTTGACCACTTGGCTGAGATATGAATCCTATAGCTGTGCCAGTGGGGAGTCTTATTGGGGATCTGGAGAGAAAGGGAGAAACCAGCCCCAGACTGACTGTGATCTCTGTGTGCTCTTAAGCGAAATTGTACTGTAGTATGTGTGTGTATTTGTTATCTGCCCAATGTGGATGCCACTCACTGGTGATAGTGGTGAGGATTGAGGCTCCTTGATTACTGGGCCAGTGCACAGGCATCACAGATGGAACACCATTAATTCATACCTAGATTATGCAGGAACGGTCTATTTACTAGTGGAAACTGACAAACTCATAGTACTTCTGGGTGACATGACTAAGTTTCTCGGTGGTCACCTAGGTCAGAAGTTTAAGAGCTCAGGAACCCATAAACCTATAATGAATGACTGTGCAAAAGTTCTACTCTCACAATACCCTACATGGTATTACAATATATTGCTTGATATTGATATCTTGAATGATTGCTTATATCTAGAATTGCATTGTGTTCCTATATAATTGCATATAATGTACGGTTCCACTTTATAATCTCAAAATACTGAAATCTCGAATTTCAGTATCCCGAGACCATAAAGTCGAACGCTCCAAATCCCGAAACCCCAAAACCGTGAAACACAAATTCACGAACATAAACACACCATACAACATACAACACATACATCATCCAACCCACACTACAACAAACCAACAAACAAAACACACACACAAACACAAAAACACAATCCAACAAACCTACACTACATATAAGCAGGGGGGCAAGACCCCTGCACCCCCCACCTCCCTACTTATATATACTAACTCTGAGATCGCACCAGACAGAAATAGACAGCAAACTCACCACTACACACTCTACAGTACCCTCTCACACACACATCACAAATATACGAACACCACCACTTTCAACACTTAAAGACTCATACTGTTACCTGCCTACCCTAACCCACAGATAAAACTTCCAAACACACTCACATACACTCAAACACATACCTAAAACCCAACAAAATACCCACTTACCTTACATACCAGCTAAATCCACACACTACACAATACATCCTGTACACACTACACCATAAACGCGAATATGACATTTCCAGATTTGCGCTTATGGAGTTTCTGGATTTTGAAAATTCAACTTTATGGTCTCGAGATACTGAAATTCAAGATTTCAGTATTTCGAAATTATAAAGTGGAACCATAACGTACATATTTATTCATCTGTATGTCAGTTCTAATTTTTTATATACCTGTTAGCCTGGGGCATTGCTGAAGAAGGAACAATTCACTTGTCAAGTAAACAAACAAACCAACAAATAAATAATTAAAATACTCTTGTCTCATTTTTAATACCATTAAGTTCAATTAAAAGTTAGTTTGGGTACAATTCATTTGGTTGAACTTACCCTTTTATTGATATTTTTTTTTGTGGCAGAATTGGTCGAATGTTTGGGCAGCAGCAGTCTAAATGTTTAACAATCATATGTAAAATAAATGGGATTAGGTTCTAAAGCCGAAACTTTTTTTGTAATGAAAGTTTTGATATTAAGATTGATTGTGTGTGTGTGTGTGTGTGTGTGTGTGTGCGCGCGCGCGCGCGTGCGCTCACACTCACATGTGCAAGTATTTGTGAGTTAGTGTTAGACCAAGGGTTAGGAAAGGGGATAGATGTGCTTAAAATGTGTGTGTGTGTGTGTGTGTGTGTGTGTGTGTGTGTGTGTGTGTGTGTGTGTGTGTATGTATGTGTGTGTGTGTGTGTGTGTGTGTGTGTGTGTGTGTGTGTGTGTGTGGGGTCACCTCGTACAACTCGTAGACTTAATCCTCTGCATTAACTGTCCAGAACACTTAATGGAAGTTCACCTTGAAATACAAACAGAACAACCATAGGTCTAGTCTAGTACCAGTAAAATGGCGGAAAACTGTTATTATAAATATCTTTACTAACTGAATTAAGGGTACAGAATATACTCAGTATTTAATAGCATGAATATTCCACAGGAAATCAACTATTTCAGCTAACCAGGTTTTCTATAGTAACATTATTAGTATCCTGGACAACAGTTTGCAAGCTGATATGATCTATATTAATTTCTTTAGTGTTTTCAATTGTGAAAGCCACATTCTGGTTATAAAAAAAAAAAAGAAAAAAGAAACTCCATAACCTTAAGTTATCAGATACACTGATAAACTAGATAGACAATGTTGCATTGAGCTAGAAATCAGCAGTCTGAATACCATAAGGCAATGTTCAGCATCTATCTGCTAGATACAAAGGAAGATGATTCCCTGACTTCATACTATTTATGTTGTTGACATCAAGTTGAGGAAGCTATCAATGCCTGCCATCAGAAATTAATAACTTACTGTAACCTGGTCTGAAGTAAACCAGATGCCCATAAATGTGCAGAAAACCAAAATCATATATTTTGCAATTAGAAGATATGATTCAGCATACTATATTAATACTGAGAATTTTATATGGGTAGACCTCTATTAAGATCTATGAGTTTCAATGGATAAAATATTCTGATTTCACGTACAAGTGGTCTCTGTTTTGCAATTCAAGGCTATATGTAAAAAAATGTTATGAAAACTGATGTTAACACTTGCCTAATAAATAATTGGTGTTAAAGAGTTAAAGTGCAACAAAGACAAATAACATGCATGTTGTCAGTACCACACTACACCATTTTAAACCAATCACACACAACTCACACCAAACACATGGGCCTACATATGCTGAGACTCTTAAAAGTGACCTGCCTAAACCACAAAGGCCTCCTAAAGGTAATCTAAGAAAAAAATAGCCTCAGCAACCTCTTAAAGAAACAGCACGGACAGCACACACTATAAAATGTACATCTAAAAGTCACAGTGACTCATATGAATAGCCCATTAGGCAAACCTCCACAAAGACCAATATCCTACTCATAGACAAACCCATCGTGAGACACATCGATGCACCACTCACCAGGCTGTGCAAGTAGAAGGTCAACGTTTGTAGGCTGTCAGATGCTAGTATTCACCACAAGTGCACATATGGCACACTTATAGTGCACATAGGCGTAAATGACTTGAAATGTGCCTGCCCCCCCCCCCCCCCCAGACTATATGAAGAGAGAGAGAGATACTGGAACTCTCAGAATGTGTGCCTCAGGCAGGTTTGATTCTAGCCTTGAGCAGCATTCTACCATCGTCAAGAATGATGCCGCAGTATGAGGAAAGCATTATCGATTTCAACAGCTGGCTTAGCTTCTGGTGTCATACTAAGGAGGTACAATATCAGCCTGGGAGAAGATTGTACATAGTTCTAACTGCTTTGCAAGGGATGGCCTGTATCTATACCTCAAAGCTTTTGTATATTGGCTAAAATCTTTTCAACCCCCATAGTGAATTTTTAGGCAATGTCAATCTTCCAAAACTTCCAGTGTAACAAAATGGAATCTTGATAGCATAAAGGTGGGAGACATAACAAAAAATTCCTCACCCTACATGCACCCCTTTCCCTGCAAAAAATTGTAATATGCATCATCATAGATGTCTAGTTCAATACCAATGAGCGCACTCCATCAGTACAGAGGTTCAGTGCCTTCCACACATTGAGGCCCACCACATTAGAAGAATACACTAAAACTGGTAGTATATCCATATTTGTAAAAAAAAAAAAAAAAAAAAAAAAGTCATTTCAGTTCCAGACTCATTAGGGAAGACAATGACCTGGAACTCCTCCCTGTCCAAGTTATCAATAACTAAGCCCCTTATCATAGGACCCCCTCTATTCCCTCCTATCTAATGAGTATGACATCTCTGTGTATTAAACCAGCACCATTCCAATAAGAGACTTCAACTACTTCATTACCTGAGAGAGTTATACATCCTCAAACACGTCTGCCAGAAATTTCTGAACTTCATCGATACAAACTATTTGGACAAATTAGTCCACATCCTAACCAGGGACGATAAAATTCTGGATTGGTCCTTACCAATATGGGGCAGCTTTGACCTCCACTAATTGGACCTTTCTCCCTGGTCAAACTGAACCACAGATCACTCACACTAACCTTAAGACTGAAGCCAGAATCATCTGCCAATACTTCAGTATTCAGAGATTATGCTGATATACTAAAGCTGAGTGATGACCTGCCTAAATTCAGAAAACCTTTCCGTATTTATGACGTCACTGCTTATGTGGAATCTTTACCGCCAAATTCTATGCACATGTAA
Source organism: Protopterus annectens (assembly GCF_019279795.1). Lineage (NCBI taxonomy): Eukaryota > Metazoa > Chordata > Ceratodontiformes > Protopteridae > Protopterus > Protopterus annectens. The sequence goes on along the minus strand of NC_056737.1, from coordinate 1,837,958,706 downwards.
ATAGCTGCATAGATGCATCCACCTCTTTCAGAAGTAAATACAATGGAAAATTAAAAAATAAACCCCTGTGGTGGAACCCTAATATAAAGGGTCTATGTCAAATCTTTGAATGCTGGAAATGTCGAACGTCATATGGTTGAGACCATATGATCGACATTTCAAGTGTTCAAAGATTGACTTTTAACAGTGCCGTATGGTGCAGAATGGGAGAATTTCCCTTTTCTGCACTGAAGGTGCGGTCTCGGAGTTGGTATATTTAAGTAGGAAGGGTGTGGGGGGGCGCAGGGGGGCTTGCCCCCCTGTTCGCACTGTTAAGGTGTGTTTTTCTTTTTCTTTTTTTTTTTATTATATATTCAAACTTCTGAATGTCGAACATATGGTCTTGACCATGAGGTATTCGACATTTTGGATGTTCGAATATATAACTTTATACCCAATATAAACAGGCTCTATAATCAAAGAAAAAAAATCAGTGCATGCAAAAATAAATTTTACTCTCAAGATACTAATAATACTCTTGCTAAACGTAACAATGAAGTCCAGACCCTGATCACATCAACCAAACAACCAAAGCCAGATATGAGGTAAAATTGCCACCTAGGTGAAGGATAATCACAAAGTCTTCTTTAACTATTTTAGAAATTTCAGAAACAATACCCAGCACTGCACAGAGCTAAGAGAAATAGATATTACATACCCGGATCCAGAGAACATAGGTAATATACTAGCAGGCAAATTTAGCTAAAACCTCACCCCCCTTTTCCCTACTGTATTGCCATATCAAAAACCTGCAACTACACCCTCCCTCAAGTCTCCCAAGAACATGTTCTCAAGGCATTATCCAAGGCCAAGAACGGTACTTTTATGGGGTTGGATAACATACCAGTCTACATACTGGTTAGACTGAACATGACTTGTCAAACCCCATTATTCAGTATTAGCCTCCAAACAGTCTTTATTTCACATTAGGCATTTGTCATCCCCTTTGCCAAAAGGTAAGGCATCAACAGATCCAGGTAATTATAGAGCCATAAGCCTGAATAGCCTCATATGTAAAGCTATGGAAAGGATCATTATGGAATTAACAAATAACTACATATACTACCTGCAAAGTCTCAACCCAAGCCGGCTCAGATCTGTCAAGGGTACATCCTGTCTATTTAATCTGGATGACTTCTTTGAGAAGGTTTCTGAAGCAATGGATGTGGGTAAATCAGTCCACACCATATACGTATACCTCACAAAGCATTTGACACCATCCCACACTTGGGTATCAGAGGTAAATTCTTCCAGTTAAATGTAAATCCCTGCGTAACTCATTGCTTAACAACCTTGTTGGATAACAAACTAGCTAACATATAGAACCCATGAAATTAAGGTGGGCAGCTCTACCTCCTCCAAAAGAACTATCACTAATGGTGTGCCCCAGGCTTAAGTCCTTGGGACACTCCTCTTTGGTATTTACTTCTCGGAGGTCAAAGAAAATGTTAAGAGTTAGCAGCTGACCAAGTCTGTAGCCAATTGTAAACTTGGCACCATCATAAACTCTCCAGAGGACACAAAAATCCAGCAGGAGGGCCTTTCCCAAACCAATAGCTGGTGTCAAATCCTGAACTAAAGCTAAATGGCAATAAACGTAATTGTATCCTTCAGCAAGCATAACTTCCCTTGTAAATATCTCATTGACAACCCATCCCTGAAAGTTGTGATCCTATTGACAGGATTCTAGGAACCTATGTTGACGATGAACTGTGTTTTGAACCCCGCACATTCACTGTTGTAACCAAGTTCTTTTTTATTGCACAGCTCCTATCCAAAGGTATGGCATCAAGGCCCAGGGATGTAATCATTCAACTGTACTCGGCTGTAATCAGGCCAATCACTTCTCAACTTCTCTATCTCATGACCCAACTTAACTCCTCCCATCTAGCTGTTTCACTCTACATGTACTGAGTACCGTAAACTCTCAGTTAACTGGAACTCATGCAACTGGCACAAAAATATCGAAGAAATACAGTACAATTTTCATGTGTTGCACTTTCTGCCCCCCCTTGTAGAAACATACCTTACGTTTTTAGAGTTTTAGAGTTTTAAAAAGGAAGATAGGAATACATTCCCTCTCTCCCCAACCTGAGAACAAGTCAAACCAAACAAATAGTATTCTGTACAGTATTAGTCAGCCTATTTTTAATAGTAACTCTCAAGCAACCAGAAACTACAGTTATCAGGCATCTACCAATCCCCATGGATGCCGGTTAACTGAGAGTTTACTGTACATAGTTAAGTCTGTGAGCTGCTGCTGCAAAAGTTAACATAATCTCACTACCGAAGGAACTTATAGAGCTGAATTTCACCTCCAGTTTCAAATGTACGAAAGAAGCACTACCTTCAGTTAAAAATGTATTGTACTGAGCACGTACTATGTCTGACAATTGCTGTGGCAAAAGTTAACATAATCTCACCTCAAAGGAACTTCTACAGTTGAATTTCATCTCCAGTTTCTAAAGTACAAAACAAGCAATACCTTCAGCTAAAATCTATGTAAGGAAGTTTCCAGGAATCAAACTAAATATAATTGTTTTCCTTCACTTCTGTATCACTGTGTTCTATATTGTACCACCCACACCCACACCCACTGTTCTTATACTGCTGAAGCTGAAGCTAAGTTAATACTTCAGCATATTTTACTTTAGTATTGTAAAATTTACTTGGAAAGGCAATACAAGTCCATAACAATAAAATTAAATGCTGTGACTTGTGTCAAGTATTTTAGAGTTCAAAGACCTTGTCTTTGTAACTATAAACATTCTACCTCACTGATTGTTTTTGGTGGTAAACCAGCTGTGGGGGGAGTAACTGCATTCCACTGAAGTACCTGAGTAGCCCTCCCCTCATCTGAGTTGTTCTCCAACTACTTTTGCCTTCGTGGCTCCAAAAGTAAAATCACTTCTCCAGCCCCTAACCTTAGTAAACTCCTCTCCATCCAGCTACTTCTCTCTACAGTAAGGCATGTTACATTTTTGAATTTCTTAACAGAAATGGTCTGTTTCATTCAGGTTCAACCTTGTACTAGAAGCACAAATAAGCTTCTTGCTGTAAACTGGCTAAGTGCTGTCTTTCTGCTATTAATGTCTGGCAGATATATCAACAAGTTTCTACTGGCTTTTGCTCTGGCATTCAGTGGTAGCACCTGTGTTTTTTCTACTGTATTAAACTCTAGCTAAATATTGTCTTTCTGCTGTTAATGTGTAGCAAATATATTAACACGTTTCTGCTGGCTTTTTGCTGTAGGATTCAGTGAAAGCACCCATTTTTGCTTTAAGAACTGTACAGTTACAGCAAGGAAGTTTGTGGTGTGTTGTCATCTAATTGTTTTTCCTCTCTGCTGCTAATCTCTAGCATACATATTTGCATGTTTCTATTGGCTTCTAAAGAGGTTTCAAATAGGTCCTGATTTACAAACAGCGCAGTTACTGGCTTATCTAGTCAATTGTTAATACTATGAGACAGTTCTGTTTGGGAAAAGGGTTGGGTCATTGCTTATTTTTTTTTCATATTTGATAAAAACTCAAGCTACGTATTCTAAACTGTTAGATGTCATAGTTACAGACTGTATGTTGTATAACAAAGAGTGGGAACTCAGATAGGCATCATACCTGTCCTTATAGCATCTGGAAACCTCCATTTTAGTAATCCCAGGCTTGCATAATACCAAACACATACATCTTGTTAGCTACTTTATTTGCCATCTGTCCTTCTAAACTGTGGAAGCCTCCATTTTATTAATCTCAGACTTGTATACCTAGACATACCTCCTGTTGTCTTCCTTATTTTCCTGCTTAAAGGCTATAAAGCAGAAATGCACAACTGTGAAATATAATGCACTACTTATGTTGCCCAAACACTACTTAATGCAGCAGAGTACAGACAAATAGTACTTTATCTACCCAGTTCAACCATCAAACAATCCTAATTATTTTAATCTCTCTCTCCCAGTGTACTGAGTACACAGTATGTCTGACAATTTATCCTGCAAAACCTAACATAATCTCACAACCAAAGGAACATCTACATATGAATGTCATCCCAGCAATACCTTCAGTTAAAATCTATGTAAGGCAGTTTCAAGAATCAAACTAAACTTAATTGTTTTCTGTCACTTCTGCATCAGTGTATTCTCTATACTGTAGTGTTGAATCTGCTGGAGGGACACCCCCGCCCACACCCACAGGCCTTATACTACTGAAGATGAAGCTGAATTAATATTTTTGGATATTTAATGTAACAGTGTAAAATTTCCCTGGAAAGGCAATAAAAGCCCATAACAAAATTAAATGCTGTGATTCATGTCAAGTATTTAGAATTCAAAGAACTTGTCTTTGTATCCATAAACATTCTACCTCATTAATTGTTTTTGGTGTAAACCTTCTGTTGGGGGGGGGGGGGCAGTAACCACATTCCATTGAAGTACTTGATTGACCTTCCCCTCATCTCCATTGTTTCTTCTGCTACTATGCCTTATTTTAAGCCAAAGTCACTGCAGTACTGTATGTTGCCATTTACATAGGTGCATGTTAACAGCAATCTAGCAGCTGTGTTACTGTCTTTAAAATTATCAAGACTTATCTTACCTCTTAAATTGCTACAGTTTTAGAGATTGTTTTCCAGCGACTTACTCTGCTTTGTGCTGACCCACTCCGTTCAGCCCTCGCTACACTAAGGCTACACTCTGCTCCCCTTCCCTACCCTTAATTCCCACCCACTCCCATTACATCTACATCTATACTTGACTTACTCTGCCTCCTTTTCTCATCCTCCTATCCTGTACCCAACTACACTATCCAGACCCAAACTATTCTTGCTATACCATCTCCACCCACTATTTCTGTTCTAAATTCTTTCTCAAATCTCACTCTGCTCCCTCCCCATGAAAACCTACCTATTCTCCACACTATCACTGCTCATTATCTCACCTCAACACACTGCAAGATTTTTACAACAGTAACCATCCTGTTTTCCTCTCATATCATATTATTCATCCTCCTCCTCCCATTCCTAACATCCCCACCAGTAGTAGTAATAATAAATAAGCACACCTCAACCATTACCTCACCCTCACCTATCAATCATCTTCCCACTAACTACTCAAAAATCTCTTCAAGCTTATTTCTCATAACTCCATGCCACTGTTTTAACCCCAAAATACTGAGAAATGTCAGCCCCAATGCCAAGGTAATACAAAAATCATCTCTGATAAAAATGCTGTAATAAACAAACCATCTTTCTCCACCATAGAGCAATGTGGTGATATCCACCCAAACCCATGTTTTAATGAAACCCCAAACCAAAGAATACATCCTAAAAGTTTAAAAATAGTCATTCTAAATATTAGAAGCATATTGAACAAAATCACAGATTTTCATGCCTGGATGATCAAACATAACCCAGACATCCTAGCCACAACAGAGACATGGCTAAAGCTTGAAATAAAAGATGCTGAAATACTAACCTCTGGTTATAATATTATTAGGCTCAATAAAACACATACAAAGCAGAAGCAGGTGGCATAGCTATAATTTTCCAAAAAAATATGCTCACAGTAACTCCCTATATAGACACAATCCCAAATTCCGGAAAAGAAGTAATCTTAATCTCATTCCTAACGCTTAATAGAGCCAAGAGCATATACATTGCTGTACTATATATCCCCCATAACAGAACATTCCAATATTTGAAAATATACTATCCTGGTTAGCAGATACAATTAGAAATGAAATTATTCTCATGACTGATGTAAACACTGACTGGCAGTCTTTATCTGCTAATTCAGCAATCAACAGTATGAACCTCTTTGTATTCACTCAGCTTATTAATACACCACCAAGATATGGCAAAAATAATTCCCAACAATCTATCCTGGACCAGATTCTGGTTCCCACCATCTAATTTTACCTCCTCAGGTACCCTCCCTGATACACTAAGTGACTACTTGCCAGCTTATATCCACAGGAATATTACACAACTAACAAAGGAACATAAGCTCAAAATTACCCATAATCTCTCCAGTTTCTCCAATGAGTATTTTACTGAAGCCCTGCAAGCAGTTAACTCATCCAGCCTAGAAAGACTCCTGTTAAATAATGCAGTTGAATAGTTCAATGTAGCATTTCTAAATATTCTTAACACCTTAGCCCCGCAGCATACAAAAAGAAGTAAAAACAGCCATACCTCATGGCTCATTAACCAATGCAAACTCCTTATGAAAGACAGAGACAAACCATGGATTAAGGGGCGAAAGAATACAAATGACGAAAAATTGACATCTATTCAGACAGCTATGAAACCAAGTCAAGAAACAAGTTAATAAGATATAAAAAAAATATTATTATACTCACTTACAAGATATCCATGAAAACGGCCCTAAAAATTCTGGTCCTCCACTTCCTCTCATCAACCCAGGTGCAAAAAATGATCCCAGCTCATACATAGACATTGTTCTTCTTTAAACAGCTACCTGTTTCAATACATGCTTCATAGAATGCATAGCCAACTTAATCTGAAACTCACCTAACACACCCCCTTCCACACAGCTTACTTTCCGTACCTTAGACCCTGTCACATTTCCTTCCAAAACACACCTAACTGCAGCCTCTCCAATACACATACAGACAGCTCCACCCACTTTACCTTTCAACCAGTTTCTATAACTATCATAAAAGAGCTTTTGCATAAACTAAAATCTTTTTCCTCCTCAGCTGAAAACCTAAGCCCCAGAATACTTAAATCTAGCTGTAGATGCAATAGCATATCCAATCAGCATTCTTGTTAATAGAGCAATAAACAGAATCCTGTGTCCCTAACCTGTGGAAAATGTCACACATCCTGAAACATAAAGGAGGTAACATATTTCCATCCCATAGCCATCCTGTCTCCTCTCTCTAAAATCATTGAAAGATGTATACATCAACAATTTCTCCACTATCTCTTACACAATAAGCTAATCACCAATATACAACATGAATTTCGGCCAGACCACCGCACCTCCACTGCATTATTATCATTTACAGACACTGTTAATAAAGCCCACAACTCTAATAAACTTGTGTCTGCAGTATTTCTAGATCTATCAAAAGCTTTTGATATGGTCTCTCACAGTAAACTCCACAATCAACTTTCCACCTTGGATCTATCATCTCCATCTATGCAATGGTTCTCTAGCTACCTTGCCAAAAGGCAATAAGCTGTAAAATGGCTAGGATCCCTCCCTGCATACCTTCCCACTTCCACAGGAGCCCCCAAGGATCCATCCTTGGCTCTCTGCTATTCAATATTTTATCAATAACCTACATTAATCTTCTTGTGAAGGCACCTTTATTCAATATGCAGATGACTCTACCATCATTTGCTCTTCAAACACCCTAACTCACCTCCAAGGAATCACTCAGCAAGCTATCACCTCCACTAAAACCTGGCTTACAACAGCATAACTCCTACTCAGCTCCCCAAAAAAACTCTTCCTCTTTACCTCTAAAACTCACACCCCTAACAAAAGCACATTTCAAAATCTTTTCCACAAATGGCACTGAAATTGAAATAGTCCACACCAATACCAAACTATTAGGAGTGATAGTAGATGATAGGCTTAAATTTGACCTCCACATCCAAAGCAGTATCAATAAAAAACACCCAAAACTAGGCATGCTATACAGAAACAAATATTTTCTGAGTACACCCACAAAAATTACTCTAGCCAAAACCTACCTTCTTTCTCCCCTACTCTTTGGAGCACAATTTCTAACCAATTTACAATTCTCCATAAAAAACAAACTTGAAAGCTTCTACAACAAAATTGCCAAGTTTACTAAAAGTAATTCATCTTCCTTTACCCACCACTGTAAAGCTCTGGATACCCTTAGCTGGCTCGAACCACTCTTACATTCAACTTATAACAATACATGAAATCATATATAAATAATTAGCCTGCCCAGCTCTTACCCCTTTAACCAGCATGTCTTTCCCTAAAAGAACTCTTAGATCAGAAGACAAACAACATCTCACCAAAAATAAACTGAATAAATCACTTGGACAAAACATATACTCATACTTAGTAGCAAAAAAAAAAAAAAAAAAACCTGGAACTCCTTAGCTCTAACCACCAGAATTATTTCTAACCTGTCCAGCTTTAAATGTTCACTAAAAGAATACTTTACAAAATTTGCTGGTGTGCTAATCCTGGCTGAACTTAATCACTATATTTCACTCATCCCATTCAACCTAAATCATACTTCACAATCTTCCCTCGCCTCCTGCTCCACTCCTTTCTTTTGTTTTTCCCACTGTCTTACCTTATCTACTTCTTCTCTGCAGACCTTTCCTCTCCCTCTTTCTGTTTCCTTCCTACTCACCTAAACTACTTGAAGACACCCTACCCTGCACTCTTCTTATAATCTCCTTTTCTCTCCATCCTTCTCCCTTCTGTAACCATAATATGAACACCATCTCTCATTTATTTTATTTATTTATTTATTTCAGTTTGATAATCAGGGAAGTCTACTGGGCCATGAAGAGCCCGTTTTCAATGGAGGCCCGGGGGAGAAAAGCTCCAATGAACAGTTAACAGAGAAATAGAATATATAATCAACTGATGAGAGAATAGTACTACTCTCATACTAAAACATCACCATTTCCCCTCACTGTCTCTAATCATGAATTTTGTTTTGTAATGCAACATGATACTTTGTGATTTAAAATATCTGTATTTGATTTTTGAAATATTGTGATTGTGGAGCTTTTCTTCGCAGGCCTCTTCTGAAAATGGGCACTTTCTGGCCCAGTCTGACTTTTCCAGTAAACAAATGTCAACTAACTAAATAAAAGAAAATATAATATCCCATTTATTTATTTATTTATTATTTATTTTATATTTGTTAACCGGGTTAGTCTGGCTGAGGTTTTGGCTCATTTTCAGCAGAGACCCAGGGAGAAAAGCTCCTCAGGACTAGAAAACAATTTATTAAATGTTAGTAACATAGTAGTAACAATCAGCTATAGGATCTTACAAGCAGAGACCTGGAGAGAAAAAAGCTCCTCAGGCAATTCAATTATACAGAGTATTAACAACTGGCAGACAAGTATGTGAGTTGTTACAAACAAGGTTTTAAACAATTAGCAGAAGAAAATGTGACTAATTACAATATTATTTAAGCTGCTTAGAGCAAAATGAGTTAATAGTTAGGCAGATGCTTATTTAAAGTGAGTAGGATCTAGTTGTATAGGAGTTTGGAAACAAGAAAGGAAAGTAAGAATGGCTAGTAGGAGATGTAGGGGAGGTAGAGTATAGGAGACAGACTAGACAGGTAGGTTGTTTTGAGACTGTAAGAATTAAGAGCGGTTGGAGATAGAGGAAGGGAAGAGGTAGAAGAGGCAGGGGAATAGTGTTAGAGATACATTAAGAGTGAGGTGGTGAAATAGGTAAAAGGATGGTGGTTTCAGAGTGGATGACTACAGTGGCAAGACCACTTTCTTTTTAGATATTTCCTTGTGGCTAATTTGAAACTTTTGCTATGCTGGAGGGATTTTATTTCCAAGGGGAGTTGGTTCTAGAATGTAGCTGGGTTATAGTTATAGAGAAGGCAGCCTATTTTGGTTTTGGGTTTGTAGATGTCTAATAATTCTTGATTTGAGCTGCGTAGCATCCTAGCAGTGGAATATTTAGATATGATAGTGGAGAGGCTGGGGCAGAAGGAGGGTAGCTAGAGGATAGAGTGGATGATTTGTAGTTGGTATAGTTGGAGCAGCTGAAGGAATTCTAGCCAGTCTAGTTGCTGTAGTGCTAAGCAGTGGTGTGACTTGTAGGTTTGGTTAGCTGCAAATCTGGCGATCTTATTATAGGTAGTTTCAAGCTTGGAAATAAGTGTAGAATTTAGCATGTACCTCTCCAAACATTTGTTACAGCTGCAACAACCACAACATTTTCTCACTAAAAATTAAGGGACTACAACACAAAAAACTATAAGACCATCTCAAAGCCTTATCCCTCTACTTGGAATCATACAGGCTACTAAGAAGAGACCGCTGCCTCATGCATAGAGCCTCAGCAGATCCTATTCTGTAAGACCTATTGCATATTTGCAAGTCCAATGGACATGCTCCCACTAAAGGAATTTCAGTCTCAATCTCTTGCAACATAAACAGAACATGCTGGCAGGACAGGTGTGCATCACAGAGAACGCCTCTTCTATGGGACTCTCTTCTACTCTACATAAAACAAAATAGCTTTCCTGCTCTACTCAGATGTAATTTGGATGAATAGATCAGAAACTGCAAATTCATCCATGGTTTAGTACCTGTGTCCCTCATGGATAGAGACAACAAGTAAATGTCCCAAAATGTCCTTGTTCTGCCTGCCTCTGGGTTATTTGTACACAAAATATAAGGACTAAAAACTGCCACAGGAAGGTGTCGTTAGGCTTCTAATGATCCTTACATATCATTAGCTTGGTAAGTACCTATGAAGCTATGATACTATATAAATTAACTCATTAATACCTATCTGGTGTGGAATGTCCATTCCAGAGCATTTTCTGAATAATAAGCTTAATATTTTGTGAACAATAAAAGCTATTAAAGCTGTACAAACAGCAATGATATGAGTAAGAAGTATTCTTTACAGTGATAATAGTCAGTACATTCATAATCTTTCCTTAAATATTATTTATAATGCACACAAATCCAGAATTATATTTTTGCTAAACTTCATAGGTTAGTACTAAGCTAACTGCCCTTGTGAGCCATTTTAAGCCTAGCCTGTTATCCCTTGTGAGACTCAAACCCTGCACCTTGTGTTTGTAAGGCAAACACCTTAAACATTAGGCCACCCTCCAACCCTCAAAAATTGGCATATCTTTGTAACTGTACAACCTAGACATATACTGTTAGAATTATTTTGTTAACCAGATATAAGCTTTTACGTGACACCAACAAATTCCTCTCTGAGTGCATGTTTATTGAAATATTTACAGAAATATTAAAACATATGCTTAATTGTATAATTAGCAATATATTGTCACTGAATATCTTTCAAGATTTGCAACATCCAGTGCAAATATCAATAACTATTTTCTTCAACAATATCTTAAGATTTCATCTAGTGGCATGCTATAGTTTGTAAATGACTTGTTTTTTGAAGTATTAAGTACATATGGAAATATTGCTGATTTTCATAACTGCAAACAATCAACTAACAATATCTCCAGTACAATGTGATATAAATGGATATTGACAATGAATTTTCCTGTCTCCCATCATGGCATTTCCCATTATGCCCTCAAAAGAATGTAGATCTCAGTTATAAAAATATTTCTGCAATAATGGACTATGAATAATAAGTGGCAAAAAGTGATTGTTATCTACCACAGGACATCCTAGATTAACAAACAATCTTAGTATAATTTTGTTAAAAACACCTTTCCCTTTCTAATACTACCTGTTATTAACTGGAAAGTCACTTAGCTAAAGAAACCAGGCCCCAAAAAGTTCTGGACACCATGTGCAGCTATGGGTATTAACTGGACGTTTACAAAAAAGAGCTATAGGCTTGAATGAGATTTGTTTTCTTTACATTACAGATGGTTAATGGTTGATTTTATACTGAGTCTAAGGCTGCCATTGATGGGTTTCTGTTAATCTGTTTAGGTCTGTATACAAACTCAAGGTAGAAAAGCCTTAAACTGACAAGAAGCGTAAGCAAAACACTTGTGGTCGCAGCTTTTACTGAAGAGTTGTACAATAGTGAAATTCTCTCCCAGGAGTGATAAGGCATAGAAAAAGTCTTAAAATTTGTTAGGAAGGCTTGTAAACATTATGGATAGATTTTTCAGACTGTTAAGGTTTAGTAGGCAGGATTAGGAACCCATGCTGTAGCCTGTATGTGATGCAATTTCAGATTTGCAACCATTGACAATAAACTACTGGTAAACACAGTTTGCCAGACTTACATGTCAATATCTCAGTGGTGACAAGAAAAATTGTTTGCTTTTTCTTTGAGAGGAACCTATGTTGATGCCACTGGCTCAACATGTAGCATGTTCGCTGTTTGGGTTGGCAGATCCAAAGACTGTGGGCTGTGTTCCCACACAAGATATTTGGCTTTATTTTCCAGCACTGATACCACAGGTGAGTGCTGCACATCTGTAGCATTACAGTAAAGACAAACCTTCAAGATGAATAACACTAGAGCCAGAGTCCAAGGAGCATCCCAGACAAGATAAAGTATAAAAAGGACATTTATTTAGCACTTTCATCCTCAAATAAACAGGACTTCATCAGAATGTCTCATAATACCACACACTCCAATTAGTCACATTCAAAATCATATAAACTGGAGTGTGATGAAGTCTTCTGATGAAGTCCTGTTTGTGTGAGCATGAAAGCACTAAATAAATGTCCTTTTTATAATTCATCTCATCTGGGAAGTTCCTTGGACACTGGCTCTAGCATTATTCTTCTTGAAGGAGTGCTGCACATTTGAGGTGCAATCCTTTGGATGAGATATTAAAATTAGACCACATTTGCCTGAGTTGATGGTAGCTCAAGTGGATGTAAATCATCTCATAAAATTAATTGATATGAGTAGAGGAAGTTTGATGGTACCCTGGCCAAATTTCCCCATGTCACTATGAATACCATCTTGGGTTTTTCCAGAAAAAGAGTCCACTGGCCTAGTGGGAATAACCAGGTCATCAAACTGTAAAATAAATAAGTTCATTCCTCATTTACTTAAAACAATCTTGTACAGAGTAACATAATGACTTGAGTGAAAATGCGCCTAGAAGTACAATACACTTCTAGAAACCAATTTCTGATCCATGGCCTGCAATCAAAACAATCCTTAGTGCTCAACAATACTGGATCCCTCCATCTTGATGCTTTATTATTTCCCCAAGTCAAAGACTGACACAATAATTTCTCTAGTGTCTTGAGTCACTGGTCAGCCAGGAGGATATGAGGATATTTCAGCTGGCAAGTCATTTTATACTGATCACTTAATTAAAAAACAGATTAGTACTCAAATGAATTGCTGCTGTCTTAGTTATGTTATATCAGGAAGAAATGCAGTTCTTCTTTCTCACTTGGAAAATCTATATATAACCATTTAAACAAATTCTTTAGCAGTTTTAGTTAATGCATAGATTTATTCATGACTGAGCACTATGACAGCGTAAGCATTTTATGTATGTATTTAAAGAAGTGTAGTCCCTTAATTTTCAGATTCAGAAGATATTTCATAAATATAGTAAGATTTTTCAATGTATTCACAATACATTGTGTAGCTTCATACATAAAGAAATTATTATTATTACTGTTATTATTATTTACTTACTTATTTGCATTTCTTTACCACTTTAGTCAGACTGTGCCTAAAAAAGACCCTTTCTCAGTGGAAGCCCGGGTAGAAAAACTCTAGTACAAAAATACTATTTACAATTCTGATTACATTCATTGAAAGCTATAAAAAATACTGTCATGAAAGATAACAGTACAAAGTGCAAAAGATAGAAGACATATTATATAATGCTGTACAGCACAATTTTAGAACAACAATGCAATATCATGTCATTTTGTGATAATGAAATGGCGTAACACAGTATAAGATAATTGGATAGTATAAAAATTACATAACAGATCATAATATAATTAGATAGAAATCAAAAATAACTGGATGGTAATCTGCTCACTGACTGGAATTATAACAAATGGTTAAATATCATTCTATCACTATACAAGTTACCAGTAATATGACATGTTCAACAGACCGTATAGTTTTGTTGTCTATATCAGACAAAGAATGTCAATTTACTGGAGACTATCCGGAGATGAGTAATTAAAAATAATAAAGGGCCAGCAGGACAATGCCTCTAATGAGAGCTACAAAGAACACAGCATGTACACTGTTCTGGAAATAAATGGATAAAAAGGACATGACTCATGTCTTGTTAAGTTCCTCTGGGATTTTAACAGGCAAAGAATAGAGAATCTTCAGCATTTTCAGGTTTACAATGAGTCAGCCCACAAAGTACAAAGAGAAGCAGTTTCATGTAAAATACCCAATCTTGCACAGTCTCCTGGGTTACATTAATCAATGCCACCTGCGGTCACTTTTTTTTTTTTGCATTTTGAGTTGCTAAAACATATGCATTTGCAAGAATATTTATAGGAAGATTGATGTTTCAGTAGCTCCAGTTGTATGGTTATGACATCAGTGGAAACCTCACTCTTATTTCACTGCAGTATAACTAAACTAGTTTTCTAATAAAAATATCAATTTGTTAGTAGTTGTAAATGCTGCAGAAAAGCTAAAGAATACTTTTTATTTTTACTGCTGTTTATGAACAGTTTAAACGTAAAACTCAAAATAACATTGTTGCAGGCCTTATTCATGAATTCATGACTCACCTCGCTGCATGTTGTAAAACCAGGGATGGATTTGTAAAAGGCTGATAAAGTGCAGCAGAGGGATTGGATACAATTATTTAATGAAGAAACAAAGACAACACTATCATGTTGGCAATGCAAAGAAGCTCTTAGGTTGATCTGCTCAATCAAGGATTTCCTGGGGGAGTTAGAAGTACTAAAAGAGTCGAGGACTTGAAGGTGGAAAAAGTGTACCATCTCATTTAATTACCTCTAAGTATACTGGAAGATTTGTAAAGTTAAGTAACATGTGGGATACATCAAAGGGGCATTTGTTTATATCAATAGTTGCATTTGGGGCTCAGACATTTCACAACACTTGCCTAGCAATTGTGATACTTCTACTAATATTCTGTTGGCTTCCTTTATAACTGACAGTTATTTGTTTAAACAGTAGTTATATATTCTGAATTACTGTCTTGCTTATTGTATTTCCCGAACTCTGAACTTCGTGCTATAGAAAGGTAACCTATGTAAGACAAAACAATAATAGTAAATGACAGCGGTTGGCATTGCTGGGTTGCAAGCTGTAAATGGATTTTAGGAACAATAACATTTAGCTAAATTTTATGAGATAAGTTATTTGTTTACAATCAGTATCCATAATCTGATATTGTCATTAAATCCAACATCCCGAAGAGTCTGTGCAAAAATTCTTATTAAATAGTTTCAGTGTTCTTCCAACAATTAAATGACATCTAATAACATTTATATTTTACCGGTAACCTATATGTGAGCCAAGAACAGTTTCCAACCATCCAAGATTGTATTTGTACTACAAAGCTGGCATGTAAATAGTGAATAGACTACTATAATCTAATTTTAAGGCAGAATGCAAGTTTGCATTGCCATTTTAAAGTTGTACATTTGGAAAGGAACTAGGATGGAAAGTAATTGGCTCAGCATGCACCTTTCAAGACTTATAAAAAAAAGTTAAACACAGGTGGGAAAGACCTAGAATTTCATATTTCATTTGGGATTTGTTTGATGTGAATGATCATTCCTCATAATAGAAGTTTATATAAATCCAAGTTATACCACTACCTCTGGTGCTTCCTTTAGGGCTATTATTTAAATGGTCTTGGATGCCAATACCATCTAAAGATATAAAAAACCTTAAATAACATGCCATTTATTCTGGTGACAGCTGGTTAAGGGCCATATTTTAAAGCATTTGTACAGCATTTGTGAAAAGTTTCTTGAATTTTACTCTGTTCTATTAGTGCTTGTAGATCCTAATATAAAGTGCACCATGCCCATCAGTTTCATTGTCTCTCTATAAATTGCAAAGCTAAAACCTTTTCTCTTCAATATTCTCTAACCAAATAATCAGTTTTTGTCTTAACATATCTAGTTCTTCTTTGTTTATTAAGAAATGATTACACAAAACTTGGGTATAAGCTCATCTAATACATTTTTTTCTTTATTTGCTTTTAAAACAATAAATAAATAAATCGATTATAAAACAAACAAATAACTATTTACATAAGTCCATAGCTGATCAATAAATCAAAGTTATATATCAACAACAATTAATATATTTCAAGCAAGTCTTTAAGTTTAAGTCAAGATTTATATGATCTGTAATAATAGAAGTTCTCATCTTTAGAGTATGCAATTTACTACTGCAAAACTTTTTTTGCCATACTAATAAATTCAACACTAGAGGGATAACTTTACTTTTCCAATTTTTAGTAGTTACTTTTCTGGCTATAGCAAGAAACCACCAAAGAAGAGGCACCTGGGTTTTTGGCATTATCTCAGGAATTGGAGCATTAAATAAAACTAAAGATTTAGAAATATTATATCTTTCTGGCCATAGAACTTGAATACATTTATTAATTTCTTTCCAAGAAGGGGAGATATCTTTACATTCCTATACCATATGCATCCAAACTGCTATAATTTCAGAATCACATCCACAGCATTTAATTATATTTGATTTATAAATAATTGCAATTTTGTTAGGTGTGACAAAAGTTCTGTGTAAAAATTTCTAAGTGAAAATGTTCCAGTATAATGAAGATGTAGTTTTATCTGTAGATGGTATTATTAATTTCTTGTATTCTTCAGAGAAATCTTCATTATTAATTTTTGAAGACTAGTGACAATAGGAATTGTCTAAATATGTGAAATCTAACTTGAG